>NC_036863.1:24624801-24761792 GCF_002910315.2 Salvelinus sp. IW2-2015 | reverse complement strand
CCTCCCAGTAAAACAAATAATTTCTTTTGTTCATAAATATTACTTTTATAACAAAAAAACGCCATTTAGGTTGTGCGTATGTTCAGAAAACCACAGCCTCGTTCCGGTCCTGAAAGGCAGAAGGAAATTCCAAACGTATCAGATTCAAAAATATTACAAAAAATATTTATAATCATGCAATCACAAGTAAATATACCAAAACACAGTTTAGCTTGTTGTTAATCCACCTATCGTGTCAGATTTTGAAAATATGCTTTACAGCGAAAGCAATCCAAGCTTTTGTGAGTGTATCAATCAATGCTAGAACAGCTAGCCCCAAAATAGCATGGTCACGAAAGTCAGAAAAGCAAAAAAATGAATCGCTTACCTTTATAATCTTCGGATGTTTGCACTCACGAGAACTCCCAGTTACACAAAACAAATTTTATTTTTGTTCGATAAATATTACTTATAACAAAAAACGCCATTTGGGATTGCGCGTTATGTTCAGCAAAACTACAGCCTTGTCCGTTCGACGAAAATTCCAAAAGTATCCGTTAATGTTCGTAGAAACATGTCAAATTTTTATAATCAATCCTCAGGTTTTTAACAACATAATCGATAATATTTCAAACCGGACCGTAAACCTATTCAATAAAAGAGAGAAAGAAAATGGAGAGCTACCCTCTCGCGCGCAGAAACTAATCAAAGACACCTGACTAGTTGTCACGCCCTGCCTTAGTATTATTTGTTTATTTATTATTTAGTTAGGTCACGGTTGACAGGGTATGTGCGTATTTTGGTGATTATATGTTAGAAGTGTTGTTGTAGTTTATGTTTTGTGTTGATGTATGTATCTAGCTGTGTCTATGCGTGTAGTTTACTAGGAAAAGTCTATGGTGCCGGAATGGGTTCTCAATTAGAGACAGCTGATTTCGTTGTCTCTAATGGAGCCATTTAAGCTGCCATAGGCTTTAGCTGTTGTGGGTCCATGTACATGTCACGCAAGTATTTGTGTGTGCACTTGCTTTTTAGTTTCACGTTTGTTTGTTTGGTTAGATGTTTAAGTGTTACGCTGTTCATCTCGTCTTATAATTAAAGAAGATGTATCAAGTCATGTTCGCACCTTTCCTCTCTTCCACGTCAACACGATCTTGACAGAGAATACCACCCAATCTTAACGGACCAAGCAACAGACCAGCGAACAGAGCACGCAAGGAGAAATGGACTTGGGAGGAGATCCTGGCACGTAAAAACCCTGGGCTCAGGCCAGAGGAATATCCCCGTCCCAAGCGAGGGCATGGCAGCACGAAGCAGAGAGGCCTGGTGAGGAGCGAGCGCGGCGACGCGTTGGAGCCCGAGAGTCCAGACCAAAAATTCTTGGGGGGGCACACGAGGATGTGCAAATCCGGGTAGGATACGCTGACCAAACTCCCCTGCTACCCAGTAGAGAGCGTCGTACTGGTCAGACACCGTGTTATCTGTAAAGCGCACGGTTTCCCCAAGTACGCTGCTCTAGGCTAGGTTGGCATCGAGCCCAATGTCATGAAAGCCGCCCAACTATCTGGTCCAGTACGTCTCCTCGCGCATACATGGCCACCCAAGCCTACCGAATGGTGTCCCCGTTCGCCAGCATAGCCCATGCGGCTATTCCACCTCGCCGCACTGCAGGCTAGGCACCCATTCACCTTAGTAAGGTGGCAGGCTCGTGCTCAACAAGAGCAACGTGTCCTCCCTTCACGTCCGATACCGGTCACCCCAATACCAGTCCACCCGTGGCAGCCCCCCGCACCAGCTTCTCTCGTTCTCTCTCCAGCTGCTCCCACCTGTCCAAGCTTTCCTACCTCTCCAGCGCAGCCAGTGCCATACCACGCAACCAGCCTACTGTGCCCTCAGCAGGCAGAGTCGGCCGTCGGCCCAACGCCTCTGCACTGCCTGTTCTGCAGCGCTCGTCTGACCATCTGTCTGCCCAGCGCCGCCTGAACTGCCCGGTGCCCAGCGCCACTGAACTGCCCGTTGCCCAGCGGCGCCTGAACTGCCCGTCTGCCCAGGCGCGCCTGAACTGCCCGTCTGCCAGCGGGCCTGAACTGCCCGTCTGCCAGCGCCGCTGAACTGCCCGTCGGGCCCAGCGGCGCCTGAACTGCCCGTCTGCCAGCGGCGCCTGAACTGCCCGTCTGCCCACAGCGGCGCCGAAACGCCCGATCTGCCCAGCGGCGCCTGAACTTGCCCGTCTGCCAGCCGCCTGACTGCCACGTCTGCCCAGCCGCGCCTAACGCCCGTCGCCCACGGCGCCTAACTGCCCGTCGCCATGAGCCTGCAACTGCCCGTCTCCATGAGCCTGCAAAGGCTGCCCGTCTGCCATTGAGCCTGCAAAGTCCGCCCGCTGCCAAGAGCCTACAGACCTTCCGCCAAGACCGATCACCAGACCTTCCCGCCACGACCGGATCAGCCAGACCCTTCCGCCAGACCGGATCAGCCAGAGTCCTTCCGCCAGACCGATCAGCCAAGAGCCTTCCGCCAGACCGGATCAGCCAGAGCCTTCCGCCAGACCGGAATCAGCCAGAGCCTTCCGCCAGACCGGATCAGCCAGAGCCGTCCACCAGACCTGCCCAGAGCCGTACCAGCCAGGACCTGCCAGAGCCGTCCCAGCCCGGACCTGCCAAGTCCCTCAGCAGACCTGCCAGAGTCCCTCAGCCAGGACCTGCCAAGTCCCTCACCAGGACCTGCCAGCAGTCCTCAGCCAGGACCTGCCAGAGTCCCTTCAGCCAGACCTAGCGCAGACCCCTTATCCCGGGCTGCCCTTATCACCCGGTTGCTGCCCCTTATCCCGGTGCTGCCCCTTATCCCGTGCTGCCACTTATCCCCGTCTGCCCCTTCATGACCTATGTGGGGGGACCACGACCAGTGCCGGAGCCCCGCCTGGAAGGAAGCCCACCCAGACCCTCCCTAGACTATGTGCTGTGCGCCCGGATTCGCACTTAAGGGGGGTTATGTCACGCCCTGCCTTAGTATTATTTGTGTTTGATTTATTATTAGTTAGGCAGGGTGTACATGGGTATGTGGTATTTTGGGGTATTATATGTAAGAGCGTTTGTTGTAGTTACTGTTTTTGTGTTGAGTGTATGTATCAGGCTGTGTCTATGGTGTGTAGTTTACTAGGAAAGTCTATGTGGCCGAAGGTTCTCAATTAGAGACAGCTGATTCTGTTGCTCTCTAATTGGGAGCCATATTAAGGCTGCCATAGGCTTTAGCGTTTGTGGGTCATGTACATGTCGACGTAAGTAGTTTGTGTGTGCACCTTGCGTTTTAGTTTCACGTTTGTTGTTTGGTAGTGTGGTTAAGTGTTACGTGTTCATCCTTCGTCGTTATAATTAAGAATATGATAATTCAAGTCAGTGCGCCTTGGTCCTCTCTTTCACAGTCCAACACGATCGTGACACATTTTGAAAAATCTCGCTCATTTTTCAAAATAAAAGCCTGAAAACGATGTCTAAAGCCTTGAAAATCACAGCCGGAGAAGCCATTGGAAAAGAAATCTGGGTTTATGGTTGATACCCTGTAAATGAAGAAAACGGGAAATGAAACACAGATTAAAAAATAAGAAAAAATACTTCCGGGTTAATTTCCTCAGGTTTCGCCCTGCAAAATTTCAGAGTTTTGTTATACTCACAGGACAATATTGACAGTTGGAAACTTGATGTTTTCTATCCTAATCCTGTAAATTATATGCAAATATTCTACAATCTACCTGAGAAAATAGTCTATTAATACGCTTTAACCTTGGAACGTTATTTAAAAATAAAAAAAAATCTACCCCTAGCATCAAGAAGATAACAACATACTGTACTCATAAAACCATATTTCAAAAATTTTCCATAACTCCTTAGAGATATTCCTATCGCTCGCAAAAACATCCCTCACACCCGAGAGCCTAACACATAACCCAGATCATAGAAACCCTACGCATCCAACAATACACACACATGCCACCACGCCAAATCCGAACAACACCTCACAAAACATCCTCCCTTCACTAATTCACCCTGTCTTGGTGAATCAACCTATTGTGAGGAGGGGGGAGAGGTAGGTCGAAACTCTAGAGAAAATCTAAATTAATAATTGAATCATCCAGAGCAAATAAACCAATATAATCCCCTTATATTTCCGGACGAGATCCAATTTAGCGTAGATGTAACATCGTATTTTATCCCCGCGTTCCAGGAGACACGGTCGTCCTATAACATGTTTGCCGCTCTGGTCGACAACATCTACTGACCCTATCAACTTATATACAAACATCCATTAAGATATAATATTGCAGAGACTATAAAAACAAAAATATGGATATATCCAATTGAATCACAACATTTTCCTAGTCAATATTGCAAAACTTATGTAACTTCCCCAAGAGGAATAATAATAGATCTATTTGTATATAACATTGTATATGACGATTAATTGCTGATCTACTTGTAAATATAATAATCTAGTTTTCTCTATTTCTATTCATATTATATAATAGTATATTATCCACTCACTGTGTTCAGATCTACAGATGTAGTTTATGGCGACGCTTCCCACCCAGAAACATAAGTCGATTAAGCCAGGCAAAGAGCGCCTGACTGAATAACATTGCCATTAAGGAGATCCGAAGTGTTCCTCTCTCCTCTCTCTCGTTATCCACCGTGCCACCTCTCCCAGGGAGCGAAAAGAGAATCTACCATTTATCAATCCCATAAAACAAAGATGTCCCTATGTCCACACTATTCAGTGTCTCATAGCCCTTGAGAATTTAACATTAACATCGAACGATCTCAAAACCCTAATCACATAGAATATATAATATACCTAACCAAGTCTAACTAAACAAACATATCAAGAATTGACGCTCATCGTCTAAGAACCCGTATACAAACATTAGGAATGGATGCAATTGCACACCCCAAAACCTGTTTCTATTCGTCCAAGTATGTAATGAATCACAACATAGTTGCTCACGCATAATGCTATGACGCAATTTTTTAAGTGGACAATACTTGAAGAGAAAGAAATGGACCAAGTGACCCATAAAATCCAACCATGTATAGTATTATTGTGATTTCTCTTTAATGGAGACCATAAAACCAAGAGAGACTCGTTTTAATAAGTCTCCACAAACATGCAGAGCAATATCACTCCTCCCATAAAATCTTCCCCAGTCGTCTCCATAGGGTACTATATCCAACAGAGCTATATATAATGAAACCCCCTCCTTTTAAAAAGAAGAGTGTACAATTTGCGCTATACATTATGCAGCCTTAGCGCCTAGGCTATTAAAAAGTACAGCAATCTAGAACAAGTACTTATATTAGTACCAAACCTTATAATGTAAACATCCACTGTCCGTGTATACGTGCTCTACATACATTTAGAGAGTTTGTTTCAATCCCAACAACTAATTTCAATGAGCAAACTAAAAAATAGTTAATTTATAGGTGTCTAAAGTTATACTCATTTGCTAATCTTGTACCACGCTCTACCAACATTATCCCTAAAAACTTAGTGAAGAAAAAATATAGTTCAATAAGACGTGCACTATAAAACTAAAACTACTCAAAATAAAAAACACACATCTCAAATTGCTCTACTTCATTAAAGATAAAAAAAAAAATGCCAAAGGCATTCTGTAGCGTCTTTAAACCAATTTTCTCATCGTCAAGAATCTTCGATGATTGATCCCTCGCCTCTACTAAAAAAGTTAGGTTAATACGTATCTCATGGCTCTTCCTTCACATCAGAAACTGTAATCTCAGAACCACTATCGAATCGAACCGAGACTCATACACCGATAATGTGACATTTCCTCTCTGCTACTCTCAAAAGGATTGTGTTGCTCTTTTGAAAAAGATGCAAACGCTTTGGCCTGGCAGCATTTTCTCCGAATTACAGCAGCTCCATACCCACTTTACACTCCCGGTTCTGTCCTAATACACATAACCCACACCCATAAAAAAACAACGGACTCTCTTCCCTAACGCTCTCTCTTGAGGACAATAACCTAAATGTGCCGCCTCAAAAGCAATTCATTATGGATTACGCAGAGTTGCCATTAAAGAGCCAATAATATTGTCCCTATGGCCCTAATTAAATTCCACCATCGCACGTCTGTAAGAAGTAAGTATCGGATGTGTTATAACCAACTTACTACCAAAATACATCCATAGCCGTATTTCATATTCACACTTCCCCGCTAATTACCGTTTACACAGTGAGTTCAAACCTAGCACCAAAAGCATTGATGTTGAGACACATATTCTAATCAAGTTTCCCAACTACTCCCTCGATACCACGATATTCTGTTTGGTCTGACCTACTGGTACTCATTCTGGGTTTATCGTGTGCAATTTTTTTTGTTGAAGCAATCCAAGCTTTTGTGAGTGTATCAATCAATGCTAGAACAGCTAGCCCCAAATTAGCATGGTCACGAAAGTCAGAAAAGCAATAAAATTAATCGCTCCCAGTTAAACAATAAATGTTCTTTTTGTTCGATAAATATTACTTTTATAACAAAAAAACGCCATTTAGGTTGTGCGTTATGTTCAGAAAACCACAGCCTCGTTCCGGTCCTGAAAGGCAGAAGGAAATTCCCAAACGTATCAGATTCAAAAATATTACAAAAAATATTTATAATCATGCAATCACAAGTGAAATATACCAAAACACAGTTTAGCTTGTTGTTAATCCACCTATCGTGTCAGATTTTGAAAATATGCTTTACAGCGAAAGCAATCCAAGCTTTTGTGAGTGTATCAATCAATGCTAGAACAGCTAGCCCCAAATTAGCATGGTCACGAAAGTCAGAAAAGCAATAAAATGAATCGCTTACCTTTGATAATCTTCGGATGTTTGCACTCACGAGACTCCCAGTTACACAACAAATTTTATTTTTGTTCGATAAATATTACTTTTATAACAAAAAAACGCCATTTGGGTTGCGCGTTATGTTCAGAAAACTACAGCCTTGTTCCGTTCGACGAAAATTCCAAAAGGTATCCGTAATGTTCGTAGAAACATGTCAAATGTTTTTTATAATCAATCCTCAGGTTGTTTTTAACATACATAATCGATAATATTTCAACCGGACCGTAACCTATTCAATAAAAGAGAGAAAGAAAATGGAGAGCTACCCCTCTCGCGCGCAGAAACTAATCAAAGGACACCTGACTAGTTGTCACGCCCTGGCCTTAGTATTATTTGTTTTATTTATTATTTTAGTTAGGTCAGGGTGTGACATGGGGTATGTGTGTATTTTGGGGTATTATATGGTAGAGGGGGTGTTGGTTGTAGTTTATGGTTTTGTGTTGAGTGTATGTATCTAGCTGTGTCTATGGGTGTGTAGTTTACTAGGAAAGTCTATGGTGGCCGGAATGGGTTCTCAATTAGAGACAGCTGATTTCTGTTGTCTCTAATTGGGAGCCATATTTAAGGCTGCCATAGGCTTTAGCTGTTTGTGGGTCATTGTACATGTCGACGTAAGTAGTTTGTGTGTGCACTTGCGTTTTAGGTTTCACGTTTGTTGTTTGGTTAGTGTGTTAAGTGTTACGTGTTCATCTTCGTCGTTATAATTAAAGAAGATGTATTCAAGTCATGTTGCGCCTTGGTCCTCTCTTTCACGTCAACACGATCGTGACACTAGTTTTGAAAAATCTCGCTCATTTTTCAAAATAAAAGCCTGAAACGATGTCTAAAGCCTGATCACAGCCTGAGGAAGCCATTGGAAAATGAATCTGGTTGATACCCCTTTAAATGGAAGAAAGACGGGAAATGAAACACAGATTAAAAATAAGAAAAATCACTTCCGGGTTAGATTTCCTCAGGTTTTCGCCTGCAAAATCAGTTTTGTTATACTCACAGACAATATTTTGACAGTTTTGGAAACTTGAGTGTTTTCTATCCTAATCTGTAAATTATATGCATATTCTACAATCTGGACCTGAGAAATAGTCCGTTTACCTTGGGAACGTTATTTAAAAATAAAATAAAAATCTGACCCCTAGCATCAAGAAGATAACAACATACTGTTACTGCTAAAACCATTTTCAAAATTTGTCCATACTCCCTTATTCTACTGGCAACCTCTCAGAAGAGTTACCAGATCATGAAGTTAGCACCCTAAACCCTCGCAGAAATCCCACACTCCATAAATCCCAATCTGGTGACATTTGTATCGAAACAAAAACAAAAAATGAAATCAGCAATACATATATCACAATCACAATCCATTTGGAGTAACTGTTATCCCCAGGGAACTGGTAATTTTCCCCTTCGAACACATGATTCAAAAACAACATGTTAAATCAAAAATAAACAAATTTGAACTATTCAACTTAGAATTGCAACTCTTTATAACTCCCTAAGGAAATAATAGTATTTCATAAAGTAATGGTACACTTTGAATAGAGACTGGTGTTTCTCATTCATTTTATAATTAATTCCCACTTGTTCCGATCATTTCTAGTGAGATTGATCAGGCCTCACCAGAAAGTCAGGATACAGGGCATCCAACACCATTAAAACATTTCCTCTCCCTTTTCTTTCCCTGACCTTCCGAAAACCATTTAAATAAAATMTCCATCCTTCTGCATACCTAATTTAAAACTGAATTGAAAAGACCCTATCCAAAATAAATCCCACAGTATCAACACCACTAATGCCTATTCGTAACCGGTAAATGGTGTGTGCATGCTGGTGAACCGTAGGTCCAGAACACACATGTACGGGCGTCACTTATCTGGAAGTTTATGGCCTAATCCAGAGTTTATGTTTATGGCCTAATCCAGATACTTTTATACTTAAAACTGCAGAATATCACTAACTGCTCTCCCCAAAGCCCACAGTCTCCGGGGACATTCCAACGAGAAATAATGAAACCCCCTCTTTTGAAAAAGAAAGTGTACATTTCGTTAGCATTCACTACGCTACATTTTAATCAGCAATCTAAAAGTATTAATTATAAACCAAACCTGATAATTGTAAATCCACTGTCCTTACTCCAATCATTGAATGTTTGTTTCAATCCACCACAATGTTCATGAGCTAACTAAAAAAGTTAATTTTAGGTTTAGTAACTCATTTGCTAATTCCTTGTTACCCCTCTACCCTTTCGTATATTCTAGAAATATATTTCAGAATAAGACGGCATAAAACGTAAATCTACTTCAAAATAAAACCACATAAAATGTCTCATGAGATAAAAAAAAAAAAGCCAAGGCTTTCTGAGGTTTAACCAATTTCTCATCGTAAGGAATCTGCGATATTTGATCCCTGGCCTCTACTAAAAAGTTAGGTAAGACGTGATCTCATGTGTCTTCCTTCACATAGAAACTGTAATCTCTATGAACCACTATCGATCGAACCGAGACTATACACCGATATGTGACATTTCCTCTCCTGCTACTCTCAAAAGGATTTGTTGTTGCTCTTTTGAAAAAGATGCAAACGCTTTGCCTGGCAGCATTTTCTCCGAATACAGCAGGCTCCATACCCACTTTACACTCCCTTTTCCAATGACCAATAGCCCCACACCTAAAACAGGACTGTCTCCCTACGCTTTGATGCTTTTCCGCTACATTTCTTTGGTTTACCTTGGCCATTGAAACCATAGTGATTTTTCCCTATGGCCCTATTACCCCTCGCACGTCTGAGAAGTGAGCGGAGTTATATTCCACTCTCAAAACATCCTGCCGTATTTCATCCACTTCCCCGCAATTACCGTTTTGATCACAGGGTTCAAACCTGCCATCAAAGCAGATGTGCAAATTCTATCAATGCACTCCCGTACCCAGTATTTCTGTGGCTGCGTACTGGTACTCATTCTGGGTTTATCGTGGTGCATTTTTTTGTTGATAGAATGCTGACATCAAAACGTTGGTATATTGAGKTTTTGATTCCGGTTTATATGTCTTTGTTGCAAGTCATAATTGCCTCCCTGAATTCTTTATTTGAATTCTCCGTCAGCAGGGAAATGTTGCCTAATTTTATCCAGTTTGCTCAATCTTTCCAATATTCGAGCCGAATTGGTAGAAAGCTGGTGCACTTCTTTCAGCGCCTCCATGGTTTTATTAAAATCCTCTAGCTCCATATTACAGGGAGAATCGGGGCCGTTTGTCGCCATATCAATAGTTATTATTCCCTAACCTCTCCCGACGGTGTACAGGGTGTTTTGGAATTCTTCACTCCCGTCTATAATACACACCTTCTATTAACTATTTTCCAAGGTAGCGCTACCCACTTCCCTGGATAATAATTAATTGGTCACGGCACTTAACTTCTCTGGGATAGGTGGGACGGTAGCGTCCCACTTGGCCAAAATCCAGAAAAAATGTAGCGTGCCAAATTCAAATATATTACTATAAAAATCAATCATTCATGAAATCACACATGAAAGACACCTAATTAAAGCTACACATGTTGTGAATCCAGCCAACATGTCTGATTTCAAAAATAATTTACGGGGAAAGCACACCAAACAATTATGTTAGCTCAGTACATAGCCACAGAAAAACACAGCCATTTTCCCAGCAAAAGATAGTAGTCACAAAAAGCAGAAATAGAGATAAAATTAATCACTAACCTTTTATGATCTTCATCAGATGACACTCATAGGACATCATGTTACACAATACATTTATGTTTTGTTCGATAATGTGCATATTTATATCCACAAATCTCGGTTTACATTGGCGCCATGTTCAGAAATGCCTCCAAAATAGCCGGAGTAATTGCAGAGAGCCACGTCAAATAACAGAAATACTCATCATAAACTTTGATGAAAGATACATGTTTTACACAGAATTAAAGATACACTTGTTCTTAATGCAACCGCTGTGTCAGATTTAAAAAAAACTTTACGTAAAAAGCACACCATGCAATAATCTGAGACGGCATCAGATTTAACAACATTTCTCCGACATGTTGGAGTCAACAGAAATACGAAATTACATCATAAATATTCCCTTACCTTTGATTATCTTCATCAGAATGCACTGCCAGGAATCCTAGTTCCACAATAAATCGTTGTTTTGTTCGATAATGTCCATTACTTATGTCCAATTAGCTACTTTTGCTAGCATGTTTAGTACACGTGTCCAAACGCTCGTGCAGATGCAGGCAAACGTCGGACAAAAACTTGAAAAAGTTATATTACAAGTCGAATAAACTGGTCAAACTTAGTAGAGAATCAATCTTCAGGATGTTGTTATCAGATATATCCAATAACATAATTTCCATCAATTTCCATTATTAAAGTGGCTGGAGTTGAGTCAGTATGTTGGCAGCGGCCACTAAATGTTAGTGGTGGCTGTTTAACAGTCTGATGGCCTTGAGATAGAAGCTTTTTTCAGTCTCTCGGTCCCTGCTTTGATGCACCTGTACTGACTTCTCCTCTGGATGATAGCGGGGTGAACAGGCAGTGGCTCGGGTGGTTGTTGTCCTTGATGATCTTTATGGCCTTCCTGTGACATCGGGTGGTGTAGGTGTCCTGAGGGCAGGTAGTTTGCCCCCGGTGATGCGTTGTGCAGACCTCACTACCCTCTGGAGAGTCTTACGGTTGTGGGCGGAGCAGTTGCCGTACCAGGCGGTGATACAGCCCGACAGATGCTCTCGATTGTGCATCTGTAGAAGTTTGTGAGTGCTTTTGGTGACAAGCCGAATTTCTTCAGCCTCCTGAGGTTGAAGAGGCGCTGCTGCGCCTTCTTCACAACGCTGTCTGTTGTGGGTGGACCAATTCAGTTTGTCCGTGATGTGTACACCGAGGAACTTAAAACTTTCCACCTTCTCCACTACTGCCGTCGATGTGGATAGGGGGTGCTCCCTCTGCTGTTTCCTGAAGTCCACAATCATCTCCTTTGTTTTGTTGACGTTGAGTGTGAGGTTATTTTCCTGACACCACACTCCGAGGGCCCTCACCTCCTCCCTGTAGGCCGTCTCGTCGTTGTTGTGGTAATCAAGCCTACCACTGTAGTGTCGTCCGCAAACTTGATGATTGAGTTGGAGGCGTGCATGGCCACGCAGTCGTGGGCCGACAGGGAGTACAGGAGAGGGCTCAGAACGCACCCTTGTGGGGCCCCAGTGTTGAGGATCAGCGGGTGGAGATGTTGTTACCTACCCTCAACACCTGGGGCGGCCCGTCAGGAAGTCCAGGACCCAGTTGCACAGGGCGGGGTCGAGACCCGGGTCTCGAGCTTGATGACGAGTTTGGAGGGTACTATGGTGTTAAATGCTGAGCTGTAGTCGATGAACAGCATTCTCACATAGTATTCCTCTTGTCCAGATGGGTTAGGGCAGTGTGCAGTGTGGTTGCGATTGCGTCGCTCGTGGACCTATTGGGTCGGTAAGCAAATTGGAGTGGGTCTAGGGTGTCAGTAGGGTGGAGGTTATATGGTCCTTGACTAGTCTCTCAAAGCACTTCATGATGACGGAAGTGAGTGCTACGGGGCGGTAGTCGTTTAGCTCAGTTACCTTAGCTTTCTTGGGAACAGGAACAATGGTGGCCCTCTTGAAGCATGTGGGAACAGCAGACTGGGATAAGGATTGATTGAATATGTCCTTTAAACACACCAGCCAGCTGGTCTGCGCATGCTCTGAGTACGCGGCTGGGAATGCCGTCTGGGCCTGCAGCCTAGCGAGGGTTAACATGTTTAAATGTTTTACTCACCTCGGCTGCAGTGAAGGAGAGCCCGCAGGTTTTGGTAGCGGGCCGTGTCAGTGGCACTGTATTGTCCTCAAAGCGAGCAAAAAAGTTATTTAGTCTGTCTGGGAGCAAGACATCCTGGTCCGGGACGGGGCTGGTTTTCTTTTTGTAATCCGTGATTGACTGTAGACCCTGCCACATACCTCTTGTGTCTGAGCTGTTGAATTGCGACTCTACTTTGTCTCTATACTGGCACTTAGCTTGTTTGATTGCCTTGCGGAGGGAATAGCTACACTGTTTGTATTCGGTCATGTTTCCGGTCACCTTGCCCTGGTTAAAAGCAGTGGTTCGCGCTTTCAGTTTCACGCGAATGCTGCCATCAATCCATGGTTTCTGGTTTGGGAATGTTTTAATCGTTGCTGTGGGTACGACATCGTCAATGCACTTTCTAATGAACTCGCTCACCGAATCAGCGTATTCGTCAATGTTGTTGTTGGACGCAATGCGAACATATTCCAATCCACGTGATCGAAGCAGTCTTGAAGCGTGGAATCAGATTGGTCGGACCAGTGTTGAACAGACCTGAGCGCGGGAGCTTGCCGTTTTAGTTTCTGTTTGTAGGCTGGAAGCAACAAAATTGAGTCGTGGTCAGCTTTTCCGAAAGGAGGGCGGGGGAGGGCCTTATATGCGTCGCGGAAGTTAGTATAACAATGATCCGAGGTTTTACCAGCCCTGGTAGCACAATCGATATGCTGATAGAATTTAGGGAGTCTTGTTTTCAGATTAGCCTTGTTAAAATCCCCAGCTACGATGAATGCAGCCTCAGGGTGTGTGGTTTCCAGTTTACATAAAGTCAGATAAAGTTCGTTCAGGYCCATCGATGTGTCTGCTTGGGGGGGAATATATACGGCTGTCATTATAATCGAAGAGAATTCCCTTGGTAGATAATGCGGTCGACATTTGATTGTGAGGAATTCTAAATCAGGTGAACAGAATGACTTGAGTTCCTGTATGTTGTTATGATCACACCACGTCTCGTTAATCATAAGGCATACACCCCCGCCCCTCTTCTTACCYGAAAGATGTTTGTTTCTGTCGGCACGATGCATGAAGAAAAACCAGCTGGCTGCACCGACTCCGTTAGCGTCTCTCGAGTGAGCCATGGTTACGTGAAGCAAAGAACGTTACAGCCTCTGATGTCTCTCTGGAATGTTACCCTTGTTCAGATTTCATCAACCTTGTTGACAAGAGACTGGACATTGGCGAGTAGTATGCTAGGGAGTYGAGCGCGATGTGCCCGTCTCCGAAGCCTGACCAGAAGACCGCTTCGTTTGCCCCTTTTACGGCGTCGTTGTTTAGGGTCGCCGGCTGGGATCAGATCCATTGTACTGGGTGGAAGGCAAAARACAGGATRCGCTTCGGGAGAGTCATATTCCTGGTTGTAATGATGGTGAGTTGACGTTGCTCTTATATTCAGTAGTTCCTCCCGACTGTATGTAATGAAACCTAAGATTACCTGGGGTACCAATGTAAGAAATAACACATAAAAAAATTAAATACTGCATTGTTTCCTAGGAACGCGAAGCGAGGCGGCCATCTCTGTCGGCGCCGGAAGTAGTGCGTATGTTATCATGTGTGTCTGTGCCTATGTTTGTGTTGCCTCACAGTCCCGCTGGTACATATGGTGGATTTTTATCTGTTTTTTTAATCTAAAATGTCAGAGGAAGGCCCAAAAAATTGTCAAAGACTCCAGTCACCCAAGTCATAGACTGTTCTCTCTGCTACTGCAGGCTCAGCGGTACCCGAGTGCCAAGTCTAGGTCCAAAAGGCACCCTAACAGCTTCTACCCTCAAGTCATAAGACTGCTGAACAATTAATCAAATGGCCACCCGAACTACTTACATTGACATTTGTTTTTACACTGCGCTACTTGCTGTTTATTATCTATGCATAGTCACCTTACCCCTACTTACATGTACAAATTACCTCCACTAACCTGTACCCTCACACATTGACTCGGTACCGGTACCCCCTGTATATAGCCTCATTATTGTTATTTTATTGTGTTACTAAATAAAATAAAGTACAAAACTTATATTAAAAGTAAATATCTCTATTTTCTTAAAACTGAATTGTTGGTTAAGGGCTTGCAAGTAAGTACTTCACAGTAAGGTTGTATTCCTGTTGTACTCAGCGCATGCGACAAATAAAATTGTATTTGATTTGATTTCATATAATAGACAGCCAAGTGGTAAATTGCATTTTGTTCTAAAGAAAGTACAACGCCTTTTGCTAATGCACTTCACAACCAAAATTATTCTACTAGTTCTGTCTTCTTGGCTGGGGAATTAGCCTACTAGTTTATCAAGCTGGGTATTTTTTTACACAACTTTGGACATTAAAAATATTACCTGTGTTTTTTTATTTAACCAGGCAAGTCAGTTAAGAACAAATTCTTATTTACAATGATGGCCTACCCTGGCCAAACCCGGAAGACCCTGGGCCAATTGTGTGCTGCCCTATGGGACTCCCAATCACAGCTGGATGTGACACAGCCTGGATTCAAACCAGGGACTGAAGTAATGCCTCTTGCACTGAGATGCAGTGCCTTAAACTGCTGCGCCACTCGGGAGCCCGAGTGGCACTGACATTTTTTCAGCAAGTACACCACATCAGATTTTACAATACAACAATAGTATGGATAAGAATACTATCCCAAAACAGATGGATGAAAATAAAAATAATAAAATCAAGAAAAAAACCAAATTCAAAATATACAAGCATTTGTTATCGGAGTTGATTTTCAACAGTGACATACTGTCTAGTAGCTATAGTTTTAAAATAGCTAAGCAATATCAAAACAATTCCATATTGTTTTACAAAAATGTTTTTTTCAGTTTTGGTAATATTGAAACTAAAACTAACAGGATTAAACTAATATTAGCTGACTGATAAATATAACGCTAAAGCTATTAGCATATTACTTTACTTACTTTAAATTTCCAACTCAGGGTGAAATTAAGTATAATCAATGAAATGGAAACATTGGCACACCACAGGAAGCAGCTGGCACAGTACACCTATTGAATGGGAGCTAATTTCTCCCCTGAAGACTTTGAACCCATATTAAAGGGATACTTCGGGATTTTGGCAATGAAGCCCTTTATCTATTTCCCCAGAGTCAGATCAACTCATGGATACCATGTTTAAATTGAGTGTTAATTATTTTAACACTCAATTTGTCTCAGGACTGCATGTGAGGGGACATTCCTACGTAGCCTGGTCTCATAGACTAGACATAACATAGTAAATGTAAATCCGGGGTCACAAATTAGTATGATATGTTACATTTGGTGTGGTTACATAAGACAGACGGTTACGTTAAGGCTTAAGGCAAAACCAAAAGTAGGGTTGTTGGTCAGGATGGGTGGGAGTATAACCTAAAGGTTGAGAGATCGAATCTCATCATGGACAACTTTAGCATTTTAGCAACTTTTCAACTAATTAGCATGTTAGCTAACCCTTCCCCTAACCTTTTTAGTTAATCATTCCCCTAACCTTAACCTTTAAACGCATAAGAGTCTAAACCTGTCCTAAACCGAGGGGGGGGGGGGGGGGGGGGTTAGAAGGTCATACCACGTATCATTTTGCTATTTGCTTTTGAATTTTAAAGAACCCTTGAAGTATCAAAAATAAAAAAATATATTTGATGAACATTTAATTCGGCCTTACTACTATTAGACCATACAAACAGATTCACTACATGGAAAAACAGATAGTCCCCACCAAAAAATCTAAATTAGGTTTGTTCTGAAGTGTCTTTCCTATATCTGAGATATAGTATAAGATCTGTTATTTTTTTGGTACATATATTTAACCCATTATTTTTCACATCAAACAGTCTAAGCCCTGTTGGGGGGGGGGGGGGGGGGTTCTACTAAGCTATATGGAATTGTTTTAAGATGGTCATACCAAGGATCATTTTGATATTCGATTTAGAATTTCAAGACCTTGAAGTATCAA
This sequence comes from Salvelinus sp. IW2-2015, assembly GCF_002910315.2. Classification (NCBI taxonomy): domain Eukaryota; kingdom Metazoa; phylum Chordata; class Actinopteri; order Salmoniformes; family Salmonidae; genus Salvelinus; species Salvelinus sp. IW2-2015. The sequence continues at coordinate 24,745,120 of NC_036863.1, read as the reverse complement.
GAAAAATATTTTTTTAAAATCTACACTACCGTTCAAAAGTTTGGATTCACTCAGAAATGTCCTCGCCTTTGAAAAGAAAAGCAACCCCCTGTCCATCAAAAAACATCAAATTGATCAGAAATACAGTGCAGACACCCGCTAATGTTGCAAATGACTATTGTAGCTGGAAACGGCCGATCTCCAATGGAATATCTACACAAGGCGCACAGAGGCCCATTATCAGCAACCATCACTCCTGTGTTCCAACGGCACGTTGCTATGGGGCAGTAACATTACCTGTTGTTGTCTTAGGACAGTAACTCAGGTCACTATCAGAGGCCTCATGATGTCGTGTCCTTTTCATAGGAGTTGAGGGAGACTCCGGCAACACAGAGACGGTGCAGTCAAGGGTAAAAAAACGCTATATTGAGGGGTCACTACAGACTCTGGTTCGATTCCAGGCTGTATCACAACTGGCTGTGATTAGGAGTCCCATAGGGTGGTGCACAATTGGCCCAGCGTTGTCTGGGTTTGGCTGGGTAGGCTGCCATTGTAAATAAGAATTTGTTCTTAACTGACTTGCCTTGTTAAATAAATAAAATATATATTAAATAAATCTAACAATTTAAACTTCTTGTCAATAGGGGGGCGCCATTTCGACTTTGTAAAAATTCGTTCCCAAATTAAACTGCCTCGTACTCAATTCTTGCTCGTACAATATGCATATTATTATTACTATTGGATAGAAAACACTCTCTAGTTTCTAAAACCGTTTGAATTATATCTGTGAGTAAAACAGAACTCAAGTTGCAGCTAACTTCCTGTCAGGAAGTGAGAAATCTGAAATCAATGCTCTGTTCCAGGGTCAGTTTATTAAATTGCATGTGATCTATGAGTCGACATGCACTGCATACGATTTCCCCTAGATGTCAGTAAGCAGTGAGAATTGGAATGGTATTGCTAGGCAGATCTGAGGCCATATAAAGGCTCATGGAACCGGGGGTGCACTCTTTTCAACGTTCGTCATGGCGCAAAGGAGGACCTCAGGATGGCATTCTGAAAAGCTCTCGTTATAGGCCTTAGATATATCCGGCTCTGATTTTATTCGATATAGTGCTTAAAGACATCATAATGTAGTTATTTTAAACCGAGTTATATCAGTTTATATCAGTATATTGCGATTTTCGGATATTTCTTTGTGCTGCGTTATGAAGAGTTGGGCACGTCTGGGCCACATAGCTAATGTTTGCTGCTAATTCCTAAGTTGAAGACGGCAATCTACAACCGAGCAARGATGATTCTGGACAAAGGACCACTTGCACAAGATTCTGATGGAAGCTCATCAAAAAGTAAGAACTATTTATGATGTTAATTCGTTGTTCTGTTGAAAAATGTAAAACTATTATTCGGCCATTAATTTTGGTGCGGTCTCGCTTTAGCGCACGCTGTATGTCGTAGTAACGTTAATTTTAAAAATCTAACACAGCGGTTGCATTAAGAACTAATGTATCTTTCATTTGCTGTCCAACCTGTATTTTTTAGTCAAGTTTATGATTAGTTATTGATTAGATTAGGTGCCTCTCCAAGATGGCGCCGGACAGATTGCTTTAAGTTTGGCTACTATTCACATTGTATAACCACGATTTGTGCCGCTACATATGCACATTTTCGAACAAACCCTATATGTATTGTGTAATATGATGTTACAGGACTGTCATCTGATGAAGTTTATGAAGGTTAGTCAAAAATTATATATCTTTTGCTGGTTTGTTACGATCGCTAACCTTTGCTGCTGGTAAATGGCTTGTGTTTCTGGCTATTGTGGTAAGCTAATATAATGCTATATTGTGTTTTCGCTGTAAAACACTTAAAAAATCGGAAATATTGGCTGGATTCACAAGATGTTTGTCTTTCATTTGCTGTACACCATATATTTTTCCGAAATGTTTTATGATGAGTATTTAGGTATTTGACGTTGGTCTCTGTAATTATTCTGGCTGCTTCGGCGCTATTTCAGATTGCAGCTGCAATGTAAAACTATGATTTATACCTGAAATATGCACATTTTTCTAACAAAACATATGCTATACAATAAATCTTTTTATAGGACTGTCATCTGATGAAGTTGTTTCTTGGTTAGTGACTATTTATATCTTTATTTGGTCGAATTTGTGATAGCTACCTATGCAGGAAACAAATGGTGGGAAAAAAAAGTTGTGTCTTTTGCTATCGTGGTTAGCTAATAGAAATACATATTGTGTCTTCCCTGTAAAACATTTAAAAAATCAGAAATGATGGCTGGATTCACAAGATGTGTATCTTTCATCTGGTGTCTTGGACTTGTGATTTCATGATATTTAGATGCTAGTATTTACTTGTGGCGCTATGCTAGGCTATGCTAGTCAGCTTTTTTACTGATGAGGGTGCTCCCGGATCCGGGATTGTGACCAAGTAGAGGTTAATAGGGGTGATGTATAGCTGAACACACACACATACTGATTGATAAGCCCCCGGTGTTATCAATATTTTTGTGTTAATTAACTGGTTTAGATTGTTTATTACTGATTGTGACTTTTCTCTTTCACATCATATTGATTATTTGGGGCTATCTAACTAGGCCGTAAACAGATGGAAATCTGGCATCTATCATAACCTTGAGGAAATCTATTTAAAGTGACACTAATAACCTATCTTATAAATACCAGAAGGTCAGTGACAATACCATTCTTTAATTGTGTGTTCTCACAAGCAATTCAAAGAATTTTATGCAATCTGATTTCCTGAAAGTGAAAATTGCAGCATTGGACAATAATGTATTAACTTTTATTTAACCAGGAAAAAAACACATTGAGACCTGGGTCTCATTTGCAAATATACCCTGGGAACAATAAAGAAAAGAAAATGATACACAATTTAAAACACAAAATTAAATAAACAGCAAATATTATATACACAAACAATCAAACAAAACAAATACATTTATAAATATGAAAATCCCTTTCTCCTAAACTGACCCAGAGACAACAACATATCAAATGAAACGCTACTTGGAGATTATTCAACATGATAGGGGCCTGATGGGAAAAGGCAGATTTACCAAACTCTGTGGATACACGTGGAGTCTCCAGCATTATCCAAACCTGTGACCTAGTGTTTTATTCCGAGTTTCTATATTTCAACTGTCACGTTCCTGACCTGTTTTCCTTTGTTTTGTATTTATTTTAGTTGGTCAGGGCGTGAGTTGGGTGGGTTGTCTATGGTTGATTTTCTATGTTGGATTTGTGTTCGGCCTGGTATGATTCTCAATCAGAGACAGCTGTCAATCGTTGTCCCTGATTGAGAATCATACTTAGGCAGCCAGGGTTTCACTTGTGTTTTGTGGGTGTTTGTTCCTGTGGAGGTTTGTTGCCACACAGGACGGTTTCGGTTTTGTCACGTTGGTTGTTTTTTGTATTTTGAAGTGTTTTGTTGACTTTCATTAAAAGAATGAACACTAACCACTCTGCGTTTTGGTCCCACCTTCTGTCAGCGAGGACAGCGTAACAGAAACACCCAACACAAGAGGACCAAGCGGAGTGGAGAAGGGCAGCGACAGCAGCAGAGACAGACAGAGGAATGGACATGGGAAGACGTCTTGAACGGCAAGGGTTGCTACACATGGGAGAGATCCTGGCTGGAAAGGATCGCCTCCCATGGGAACAGCTGGAGGCAGCGAGGAGAGCAGAGCAACCGGAGAGAGGAACCGGAGGTATGAGGGTACGCGGCTAGCACGGAAGCCCGAGAGGCTCACCCAAAATTTATTGGGGGATAAAGGGGAGTGTGGCGAAGCCGGGTTGGATACCTGAGCCAACTCCCGGGCTACCGTGGAGTGAGAGGGCGTCGTACTGGTCAGACACGTGTTATGCGGTGGAGCGCACGGTGTCCCCAGTACGCGTGCTTAGCCCAGTGCGGGCTATTCCACCTTGCCGCACTGGTAGGGCTAGGTTGGGCATCGAGCCGGGTGCCATGAAGCGGCCCAACATATCTGGCCTCCAGTACGTCTCCTCGGGCCGGCGTACATGGCACCAGCCTTACAGGTGGTGTCCCCGGTTCGCCTGCATAGCCCAGTGCGGGCTATTCCACCTCGCCGCACTGGCAGGGCTACGGGGACCATTCAACCTGGTAAGGTTGGGAGGCTCGGTGCTCAAGAGCGCGTGTCCTCCTTCACGGTCCGGTATATCCGCCGCACCTTCCCACCCCAGCCCAGTACCACCAGTTCCGGCACCACGCACCAAGCCTCCTGTGCGTCTCCAGAGCCCTGTACGCACTGTTCCTTCTCCCGCACTCGCCTGAGGTGCGTGCCCTCAGCCCGGTACCACCAGTTCCGGTACCACGCACCAGGCCTATAGTGCGCCTGGAGAATCCAGTGTGCCCTGTTCCTGCTCCTCGCACTAGCCTTGAGGTGCGTGCCTCCAGTCGGTACCACCAGTTCCGGCACCAGCACCAGGCCTACTGTGCGCCTCAGCAGGTCAGAGTCGGCCGTCTGCCCAACGCCGCCTGCGATGCTTGCCTGCTCAGCGCTGCCTGAACTGTCTGCCTGCCCAGCGTTGTCTGAACTGTCTGCCTGCCCAGCGCTGCCCGTCTGTTCCGAGCTGCCGGAGCCAGCAGCCAGGATCCGCCAGAGCCACCAGCCAGAATCCGCCAGAGCCTTCCGCCAGCCAGGATCCGCCAGAGCCAGCAGCCAGGATCGCCAGAGCCTCGCCAGCCAGGATCCGCCAGAGCCTTCCGCCAGCCAGGATCCGCCAGAGCCTTCCGCCAGCCAGGATCCCAGAGCCAGCCAGCCAGGATCCGCCAGAGCCAGCCAGCCAGGATCCGCCATAGCCAGCCAGCCAGGATCCGCCAGAGCCAGCCAGCCAGGATCCGCCCCTCAGTCCGGTGTGCCTAGTCCGGTGCTGCCCCTCAGTCCGGTGCTGCCCCTCAGTCAGGTGCTACCCCTCAGTCAGGTGCTACCCCTCAGTCTGTTACTGCCCTTTGGAATGGTGGGATTGACATGGAGGGTGGATATTGGGAGGAGGCCACGGAAGCGGGGGTTGACTATGGTGGGGTGGGGACCACGACCAGCGCCAGAGCCGCCACCGTGGACAGACGCCCACCCAGACCCTCCCCTAGACTTTGTGCTGGTGCGCCCGGAGTTCGCACCTTAAGGGGGGGGTTCTGTCACGTTCCTGACCTGTTTTCCTTTGTTTTGTATTTATTTTAGTTGGTCAGGGCGTGAGTTGGGTGGGTTGTCTATGGTTGATTTTCTATGTTGGGATTTTGTGTTCGGCCTGGTATGATTCTCAATCAGAGACAGCTGTCAATCGTTGTCCCTGATTGAGAATCATACTTAGGCAGCCAGGGTTTCACTTGTGTTTTGTGGGTGTTTGTTCCTGTGGAGGTTTTGGTTGCCACACAGGACGGTTTCGGTTTTGTCACGTTGGTTGTTTTTGTATTTTGAAGTGTTTTGTTGACTRTCATTAAAAGAATGAACACTAACCACTCTGCGTTTTGGTCCCCACCTTCTGTCAGCGAGGACAGCCGTAACATCAACAATGATGTTAAGTAAATTGGTAGTTTATTATGAAAGGCTTTATAACAAAAACAGAATTATGAAGTGACCTGTGTGTTTGTAGCAAGGTCCAAACAACGTAATGATAAAGGGTGCAGTGGTGAGTGTCAAAACTGTCGGACGTTATAAAACGAAGTACGCTGTGATAAATTGTGTCCAAAGGCTTCAAAACACTGGTAGCTGCATTCATGTATATAATATCTCCATAGTCTATAACAGGAATAAATGTAAACTGAATGATCTGTTTTCTACTATTTCATGAAAGGCAAGCCCTATTCCTACAGAAGAAGCCCAACTTTTTTATTTTATTTTTTATTTTATACTATTTTTAAAAGATAGCTTTTCGTCAATCCAGATGCCCAGATATTTATAAGATCAATGGGGGATCTAAACTGAGTATTAATCAATGATTCCAGGATTTTTGCTAGGCAATGAATGAATGATCTTGCAGCTTTACCTTAAAATAACTTGTTTTATGCATCTAGAATTACAGTAATAACAGCGTGAAAACTAATACGGAATTAGTAATTAGTGTTTCCCATCATTATGTGCAAATGTTTTCAGATGCTCAGTGTGGCGCTAGTCTTGTTTGTGTATAATGAGTAGGCATTGTCTACTTCAGTGCAGAAATCACCATCTGTCCTCTGTTGTTAAACAGAGGCAAGACCCCTGATCACAAAGCCAACTTCTCTGCTATCACTTACTCCAAAGCCTCCATACAATGACACATACACACATGAAATATGTCTGAATTTCTGATTTCTGCTCCTAAACCTTTCTAGATCCAATTGCAGTATTGGCCACTGTTCAATTGATGTCCTATTTGATATGCTATAAAGCAAACCATCAACCTCATGTTTTATTAAATGCTAGCAATACATAAACACAGGATCGTATAGAAGTATGGCGACATAAAACTATAATGGAATGGGTTGAGGCATCAAAACGTCTCTCCTCCCACTGCAGACATTGCATGATGCATGATGATGACGATGCCAGGTGATATTTCTCTGCTCCAATTCTAAGCATCCTCTCATGGGGGGGATGCTGAGCGCGCAGGACCGATTTTCCTTGCAGTGCACTATCATAGAGCAATGTGCATGACAGGACAGAACGAGCAGAGCTGAGAGCAGCGCAAAGGGAAAACAGCGAGAGGGGAGTTGTAATAACGCTAATTAAGCATCCAATCTCTGTATTCGTAATATTTGAATCATGGATGTATAATTCCTCTATTTTCGCTAAACATCGTATCTTGCACCATTCAACAACTCGGACATTTTGTTCCTCATTTTGTTCCTTTAACAGAACATTGGTGCCCATCAAGAGCCTAGACAGAGAGTGCCATTGTATCGCGCGCAGGAACTGAGCTAAAGCCGACATCATGGCGTGGCCCTGCATCACCAGGGCGTGCTGCATGGCCCGCTTCTGGAACCAGCTGGACAAGGGGGACATTTCGGTGCCATTGGTTTTCACCAGATACGACGTCTCGGAGATGCAGCATCTTCAACTGCAGCACCAACAAAAACAGCCGCATCACCAGGCACAGGCAAGCGCGGTCGCCATAGAAACTCAACCCGCTCACGAGGACAAGGCGGTGGCGGCTTGTGAGCACCTCGCAACGGGAACCGCTGTGTCTGAGGAGCGCGCATGTGGTTCTGTAATGCGCCAAGACTTTAAGCACTGGAAAGTGCGCCCTGAGCCAAGCTGTAAACCTAAGAATGAATATCATACTCCCGAGACCCCTTTTAACAACAAGACACAATATCAGAAGGATTTCAAGCCATGGCCCATTCAGAAAAGGGACGACCATCCTTGGATTGCCAGGCCCAATCCCTCCATCTCCACCGGCGGTGACTGTGTCCAGGATAGGTCCAAACACTACCATGCACACGCGGAAGTTGACAGTGGGGTGGAGAAAAGCGAAATTGCTGACAAAGTGCAAGAGAAAGAAATTCTGGGAGGGAGTAAAAATAACCAAACTGCAGAGGAGGATGGTGAAAAGAAAGTTAGCATCAAAGTGGAGCGAGAAGACGCGGCAGGGGCCAGAGGCAGGGCGGCGTTAGATGCGCTAAACAGGCAGTTAAAACAGGAAGTTACAATTGGCAGCTCATACAAGTAAGTTGTAAATTCTATTGACAGATGAAACACAGAACCACACATTGTATCATGCAGTGGTGGAAAAAGTACCCAATTGTCATACTTGAGTAAAAGTAAAGATACCTTAATATAAAATGACTCAAGTAAAAGTGAAAGTCACCCAGTAAAATACTACTTGAGTAAAAGTGTAAAAGTATTTGGTTTTAAATATACTTAATTATTAAAAGTAAATGTTATTGCTAAAATATACTTAGTATCAAAGTAAAAGTATAAATCATTTCACATTCCTTATTTTAAGCAAACCAGGCACAATGACATTTTTTGTTTTTTACTGCCAGCCAGGGGCACACTCCAAAGACATAATTTACAAACAAAGCATTTGTGTTTAGTGAGTCCGCCAGATCAGGGGCAGTAGGGATGACCAAGGCAGTAGGGATGACCAAGACATTATGGATGACCAGGGATGTTCTCTTGATAAGCTTGTGAATTGGACAATTTTCCTGTCCTGCTAAGCATTCGAAATGTAACGTGTACTTTTGTGTGTCAGGGAAAATGTACGGTGTAAAAAGTATATTATTTTCTTTAGGAATGTAGTGGAGTACAAGTAAAAGTTGTCAAAAAATGTAAATAGTGAAGTACAGATACCCCCAAAAACTACTTAAGTAGTACTTTAAAGTATTTTTACTTAAGTACTTTACACCACTGGTATCATGTACACACTTAGTGAGATCAGCTTTAAGATGATGAGGCAATAGGGCCCACTCTCAATGTTCAAAGTACACCAGAGAGCATAATTTAGCCACAGAGTATGTTTTATCACAAGCACATACAAGTAGGCCTAACTGCCAAAATAAAGAAAACACCAACATAAAGTGTCTTAAAGGGTGTTGGGCCACCAAGCTGCCAGAACAGCTTCAATGTGCCTTGTCATAGATTCTACAAGTGGACCTAAACAATGCCAGGAAAATTTACCCCACACCAAAACATATCATTTGTATCCCTCATTTACTCAAGTGTTGTCTTAATTTTGTCAGTTACCGGTATTCCTATGTGCACCAAATGTGTTGTGGCCATAGACATAATCCATAGAAGGGTTTTGGAACCTCTTACCGTCAATTTGACTGTTAATGGGTACACTAGTGATGGCTGCCAGTCCTGACTTGAATGGGAACTATGGATTATTTTACTTTAGTTGGTTGCGGCTGTCAGTTTGCCTTTTGCAAATTTCTAAATACAATTGTGAATTAAAACATATAGTTTGGAAAGCAAATGCCTACTGCTGAAAACAGAAGACTAATCTCTCTGTAGAATAGAGAAATACATTCTCAACAACTCCCAATTTTGAATGAACTGCAGCAGCACTGTTTTACAAAGCTTATCTTGAGATTATCAACGACGAGCACATCGGCCATCACCGGTGAGTAGCCTATGGCTTCATCTTCATCATTTGGTGAGTCAGTGTGTCACTGGAAAGTGTATTTATTGTAGTAGCCTACTGTAGCCTATAATATATATATCAGTACCAGTCAAAAGTTTGGACACATCTACTCATTCAAGGGTTTTTCTTTATTTTTACAATTGTCTACATTGTAGAATAATAGTGAAGACATCACAACTGTGAAATAACACATGGAATCATGTAAGAACCAAAAATGTGTGTAATTTTTAACCGTTTTCCAGAACTTCTTGGGGTTAGACCCACAGAGAGAGAACTGCTCCTTAAAGTAACTAACTTTGGCCTTTCGGATAGGCTGAGTGCACTTATTTCTCATTTGCCTGAACAAGAGCCGTGTGCCGAGTCTTTCGCCAAATGCAATTCTTGAGGTGGAGTAACTCTGCAAGATCACGGTCGAACCAGGGGCTGAACCTGTTTTTAATTCTAATTAATTCGAATATCACTGAAAATATCAAAAAGAAGGTCCAAGCGTCTTCGACAGAGGGGATCAAGCTGATTCTATACCAATTTACAGAGGCCATGAAGGAAGGCTTGCTCATTAAAGTTTTTTAGCAATAGTCTATGACAAATCAGGACAGGTTGTTTCACTCAGTAGGCATTAGGAACACAGGCTGTAAAACAGTGATACTAAGGTCATTACAGAAAACACCAGACTGATAACTATCACGATTATTTGTGACGATAACATCGTGGAGAGTAGCCTTTTCTGGGTGTTTGGAGTCAGAATTTGTGGATTGGTGATAATCTGAGAAAGATTTAGGGAGTCCCATTGCTTTAGGATTTGGTCAGGTGGTTTAAGCATGTCCCAGTTTAGGTCACCTAGTAGGACAAATTCAGACTTAGTGTAAAGGGCCAGGAGAGAGCTTAGGGCAGGTAGGGTACAGGCCGGTGATGGAGGACGATAACACCCAGTCAACAACAGTCAACAAAGAGCTATTTGAAAGTTTAATGCTTAAAACCAGCAAATTAAATTGTTTGGGGACAGACTTGGAGGAGACAACTGAGCACTGAAGGTGATCCTTGGTAAAGATTGCCACTCCCCCACCTTTGGAAGATCTGTCTTGCCGAAAAAGGTTATAACCAGACAGGTTAACATCAGTATTCAAAACACTTTTTCTTAAGCTTGTCTCAGTAATGACCAACAGGACTGGATTGAAGCTGTGAACCCACACTTTCAATTGATCCATTTTAGGTAATAAGCTGCTAGTGTTAATGTGCAGAAAACCCAGGCTTTTACMAGAGCAGAAATCAGTGAAACTGTCACGTTCGTCGAAAGGAGCGGACCAAGGCGCAGCGTGCGTAGAGTTCCACATACTATATTACAAAGTGAAACTTCACAAAAACAACAAAGAATAAACGAACGTCCAGTACAGAGCCCGAGGGCTCTCTATGGTCAGGGCGTGACAAGAAACAGATATCAGAGCACAAGTCAGAATTGGGGCTAGTAACTGTAGATGGTCCAGGGTGTACATGCACATTTCCAGATATCATCAACAGCAATACAATCAAGGCTAGACAGAGGACAGGGAGAGCTCTGCAGTGTGGATTTATGACATGTGTGGAAATCCTAAAAACGACACTGCTCAACTGTAGTCTATACCACATAATTAATGTTATTATGGCTTTGTTATAAAATGTTTTTTCTTCAACAGTAAATTTACCACGCACCCGAATTGCATCTTTATGCTTGGAATTGTTTACAAAAAAATGTTTCTTCTTAATCCTGTGAGGAGGTAGTAGGAAGAAGGTAGGTGTATATTGATGAGAGAAGTAAGTAAAATATTCTTGATGTAGGCTATCATTCAGTATCATCAGACATCAAATATATTCTTACCAAGGAATTCTAACCATTGTTTTCTATTCAAAACTTTGAATCYTGTGCCTCAATAAAGTACCATGGATATAATAGCATTGGGCACAGAAATAATGTTACACTTATACATAATGTTCAATGTAAAAATGTGTTCTGAGGTAGGATGAACGTCCCTGTTAAAATAAATCTGTTACTCTGTCCCAGTGTTATGACCTGTGCATGAGTAATAATGGAGACATGCCGTTTACACAGACACGGCTTGGGGCAGAGGCAGTGCAATGTTTTTGGGGGGTTTATTCAGTAGTTATGCTCTGTGAACAAAGATGGTGGGTAGTTTGTTTAGTCATTTGCCACATCCCATTCGAGTTCTTTACGGAGTGAGTGCCACAGATAATTTGAGTGTTTTAATTACACCTTGAGGGTGTTTTGCCTTTGTTGTTTCAGATGCATCAGTACCACTGTTATTGCTTGTCTGTTTTCAGTCCTCTCTGCAACATCACACTGCTGAATTCAGAAAAAGTACAGTCCCATGACTAACAGATCACACTCCATTGTTGTTATGTCCAAGCCTTACTGCAAAACACAGTACCTCTGGTCTGGTAAATAGAAGAAAAAATCACCCAGTGACACGACAAAAAAATTTGTCAGACAGCTGTGAATTATATTACAATACTTCCTTACTGAAGTTACTAACAAAGCAGACACGAGTAACCCTTAGGGCTGAGAATAGACTCTCTGAACATCACCTGACAGGAGGAGGTGGTGTGAGAAGAGAGCAACACGCCTGGCAGCTGGTCACAATGGTGCGGTCCACTGCTGCTGTGCTGTGTTAGTATTGTTCTGCAGCCAGTGGGGACCAGCCCAGGGCAGAGAGAGACCTCCTCAGTCCTCCTTACATGGTATGAAATGGCTGCACTGTGACAAGCAGGCCTGAGATAGAAAGAAGCAGGTCAGCTGTGGGTTCATCTCCAACACACACATACGTGCACACACACACACACACACACACACACACACACACACACACACACACACACACACACACACCACACACACAGCACCACCACAACCACACACACATACACACATACACACACACACACACTGTTGTGGACCTTACTGTTGGGGACCAGGCTGGGTGTCTGAGGAGTGACAGAGAGACATCCCATTCTGACTGTGCTGAAGGTGAACTGCTCAAAGCGGCTTCATTCAGCCTGCTGTCATGTGATGCTAAAGCCTCTGGTCTGTCTCTAATTTGTGTATGACGAAACCTTGTCTCTGAATGCCTGCATGGTTGGAGAGGGAAGTGTTATTCATTAGAATGAAGGATGTGAATGAGATTTGCAGTGTAGTTGGTTCTCCCAATTCAGCCAAGTAACAAATATTTGCTTCAGTTAATGCAAGTATCCTCCTGGACCTATGTACAATATATAAATGAAGCCTATTCAGAAAAACTGTATTTTTATCCAAGCTCTCCTAGAAATACGATATGAAGCTTCTTGACTACAAATTACAGATGGAACCTGACTGGATAGCTGGACCACATCATTATTTGTGTTCAGCCAGTGACTGTCAGGAGATATTTTTTAAGGCCCCGTAAAGTACATAGAACTGCCCTCACGGTACAAAAACAAAAGTACTGAAGCTGAACCAAGAGGTATGCTTAGACTGCAGCAGCCCTTTTAAAATCTAGACAATCTGAAATGATTCTGTGCAGCCTGCATGTCCCAACAATGCACCCCAAAGATGAAAAAATCAAATCAAATGTTATTTGTCGCATGCGCCGAATACAACAGGTGTAGACCTTACCGTGAAATGCTTACTTACAAGCCCTTTAACAACAATGCTGTTCAATAAATAAGGTTAAGAAAATATTTACAAAATAATCTAAAGTAAAAGAATTTGAATCAAAAAGTAACACAAGAAAGTTACATAACAATAGCGAGGGTATATACAGAGGGTACCGGTACCGAGTCAATGTGCGGGGGTATAGGTTAGTCGAGGTCATTTGTAAAGTGACTATGCATAGATAATAAACAGCAAGTAGCAGCAGTGAAAAAACAGAAGCTTTAACAAGAGCAAGGTATTGTGTTTCATTTGAAAACAGCATAACAGTTTGTAAAAGCAGAATATTTCAATGTAAATAATCCGGGTGGCCATTTGATTAATTGTTCAGCAGTCTTATGGCTTGGGGGTAGAAGCTGTTAAGCCTTTTGGTCCTGGACTTGGCGCTCCAGTACAGCGTTCCGTGCAGTAGCAGAGAGAACAGTCTATGACTTGGGTGACTGGAGTCTTTGACAATTTTTTGGACCTTCCTTTGATACTGTCTAGTATATAGATCCTGGATAGCAGGAAGCTTGGCTCCAGTGATGTACTCGACCGTATGCACTACCCTCTGTAGCGCCTCACGGTCAGATGCCGAGCAGTTGCCTTACCAGGCGGTAATGCAACCGGTCAGGATGCTCTCGATGGTGCAGCTGTAGAATTTTTTGAGGATCTGGGACCCATGCCAAATCATTTCAGCCTCCTGAGGGGGAAAATATGTTGTCGTGCCCTCTTCACAACTGTCTTGGTGTGCTTGGACCATGATAGTTCATTGGTGATGTGGACACCAAGGAACTTGAAACTCTCGACCCGCTCTCGACTTCAGCCCCGTCGATGTTAATGGGGGCCTGTTCAGCAATCCTTTTCCTGTGGTCCACGATCAGCTCCTTTGTCTTTCTCACATTAAGGGAGAGGTAGTTGTCCTGGTACCACAATGCCAGATCTCTGACCTCCTCCCTATAGGATGTCTCGTCATTGTCAGTGATCACGTCTACCACTGTCGTCAGCAAACCTAATGATGGTGTTAGAGTCGTGCTTGGCCACGCAGTCTAGGGTGAATAGGGAGTACACGAGGGGACTAAGTACACACCCCTGAGGATTAGCTTGGCGGATGTGTTGTTACCTACCCTTACCACCTGGGGTTGGCCCGTCAGGAAGTCCAGGATCCAGTTGCAGAGGGAGGTGTTTAGTCCCAGGGTCTTTAGCTTAGGGATGAGCTTTGTGGGCACTATGGTGTTGAACGCTGACCTGTAGTCAATGAACAGCATTCTCACACAGGTGTTTCTTTTGTGCAGGTGGGAAAGGGCAGTGTGGAGTGCAATTAAGATTGTGTGGTATGCGAATTGGAGTGGGTCTAGTGTTTCCGGCATGATGGTGTTGATGTCAGCCATAAGCAGAATTTCAAAGCACTTCATAGTTACCAGCGTGAGTGCTACGGGGTGGTAATCATTTAGGCAGATTACCTTTGCTTTCTTGGGCACAGGGACTATGGTGGTCTGTTATAAACATGTTGGTATTACAGACTCAGTCAGGGAGACACTGAAAATGTCAGTGCAGAAACTTGCCAGTCGGTCCGTGCATGCTTTGAGTACACATCCTGGTAATCCGTCTAGCCCCGCGGCTTTGTAAATGTTGACCTGTTTAAAAGACTTGCTCACATTGGCTACGGAGAGTGTGATCAAACAGTAGTCCGGAACAGCTGGTCGCTCATTCATGCTTCAGTGTTGCTTGCGTCAAAGCGAGCATAAAAGGCATTTTGCTCATCTGGTAGGCTAACGTCACTGGGCAGCTCGCAGCTAGGTTTCCCTTTGTAGTCCGTAATAGTTTTCAAACCCTGCCACATCCGACGAGCATCAGAGCCGGTGTAGTAGGATTCAATCTTAGTCCTGTATTGACGCTTTGCCTGTTTGATGTTTCGTCTGAGGGCATATCGCGATTTCTTGAAAGCGGCAGCTCTAGCCATTAGCTCGGTGCGGATGTTGCCTGGAATCCATCGCTTCTGGTTGGGATATGTACGTACGGTCACTGTGGGGACGACATCGTTGATGCACTTATTGATAAAGCCTGTGACGGAGGTGGTATACTCCTTAATGCCTTTGGATGAATCCCGGGAACATATTCCAGTCTGTGCTAACAAAATAGTCCTGTAGCATCCACGTCATCTGACCACTTCCGTATTAAGCGAGTCACTGGTACTTCTTGCTTAGTTTTTGCTTGTAAGCAGGAAACAGGAGGATAGAATTATGGTCAGATTTGCCAAATGGAGGGCGAGGGAGAGCTTTGTATGCGTCTGTGTGTGGAGTAAAGGTGGTCTAGAGTGTTTTTCCTCTGGTTGCACGTGACATGCTGGTAGAAATGAGGTAATACAGATTTAAGTTTGCCTGCATTGAAGTCCCCGGCCATTAGGATCGCCGCTTCTTGATGCACATTTTCTTGTTTGCTTATGGCCTTATACAGCTCTTATTGCCAGCATCGGTTTGTGGTGGTAAATAGACGCCTTTGAATAATATAGATGGGAACTCTCTTGGTAGATAGTGTGGTCTACAGCTTATTATGAGGTATTACCTCAGGCAAGCAATACCTCAAGACTTCTTTAATATTAGACATTAGACACAAATTTGAACAAGGCACCTCCTCCCCATTTTTCTCAGTCTTTTCTTCACGCTGTTGACAAGGATTTGGGCCTTGTCTCGACAAGGCAGTATATCCTTCGCGTCAGACTCATTAAATAAAAAATCTTTGTCCAGTTTGAGGTGAGTAATTGCTGTTCGGATGTCCAGAAGCTCTTTTGGGTCATAAGAGACGGTAGCAGCAACATTATGTACAAAAAGAGTTACAAAGAAGGTGAAAAAACAAACAAAATACCACAGTTGGTTAATAGCCCTTAAAACGGCAGCCATCCGTTCCGGCTAGATTCACAGCTTCTTTATCAATCGAATAGGAAAACATGAAGTAGCATTTATGATGAATGCCTTGGTTTTATGTCCGGTATCAGTCATTCCTGATTTCTCACCTTTTTCTTTTGATTTCATAATAACGCGTGTGCGGACTGTGACAGATGTGATCAAGGACCTCTCTTTGTCTCCATCAAAGCCTAGCTTCCACCACCATTGTGTAGACTTCAATGACTTGTATTAGCTGTGTGAGGTGGAGCCCTGCATGGGCATGAATTTTAAGCCCAAGGCCTTGCCATTTCTGCGACATTGCAGGCCCTACCCTACCCACCCGATTGCTTCTGCCAAATTTAAAGCCTGGCCGTGCCCGAAACCCAAAATCATAAATAACTTCCTGTATTAGTAAATCCACTAGCTCCTCCTTTCTGTCTGTCACTCGCTCCCTGCACACAGACAGCTCGCTCTGCATGCACTCGGTGAGTATCCATAACAACAGCTCTGCTTGGCTCGGGCTGCTCTGCTCAATGACTAGACATAAGAGTTGTTACCTACTTTTCGTCACTCTTAACTCCGACAAAATTGAAGGAACATTATTATTTTTTCATTATTATGATTATTTAAATGTTTTACCCTTTTTTCGRGATATCCAATTGGTAGTTAGTCTTGTCCCATCGCTGAAACTCCCGTACGGACTCAGGAGAGGCGAAGGTCGAGAACCATGCATCCTCCGAAACACGACCTTGCCAAGCCGCACGGCTTCTTGACACACTGCTCACTTAACCCGTAAGCCAGCCGCACCAATGTGTCAGAGGAAACACAGTACAACTGGCGATCGTGTTAGCGTGCATGCACCCGGCCCGAAACAGGAGTCGTTAGAGCGCGATGGGACAAGGACGTACCGGCCGGCCAAACCCTCCCCTGCGACACAGCCCGGGATGGATCCTGTGTCTGTAGTGCCGCCTCAAGCACTGCGGTGCAGTGCCTTAGACCGCTGCTCCACTCGGGAGGCCGCATTATTTTGTTATATTTGACGAAGTTGAAACACTTCCGAAACCATGTTATGATCTTAGTCAGATATGACAGTACTGTGCAGCAGAGCACAAGCAAATGGCTCTGCTTCAAAATGTTAGTGATCAATTTAGTGATACCCGAGTCCTACCCGTACCCTAGTTATTGATGTATCGTCGGGTTCATGTTGGGTAGCAGAGCTCTATCCCTGAGCTCTATTCTCTGACTAGGGAACCTGCTGCCCCTTCAGGCAGAGCAGGGGTTAAGATCCCTCAGCTCAGCTGCCTCCCGACTTTGTGCCATGTTTACGCTTTGAATGTCACTTTTACATGAGAATAACATGAGAATACCCCTAGGGTCAGGCCTCACCTGCTGTTATTAGGCATTGTTTACTCCACATTATCATCCCCACCGACTACCAGCCGTTTCTTGATGGTGAAATCAGACCAAGGTGATGAACACAATGAGCCACAGCTCTTCTTTTCATCTCATTAAATAGGCTTCTTTTCCATTGTTGAAATCTAATTAGAAAACAGTTTCAGTTTCAGTTTGAGACAATGATTTGTTCTTCCTCTATTGCATAATGTGTAATAACCTCATAGCATGTGGATGATGAATAAGGAGCATGTTGCACTGCTTTAAGAAAGAGAGGTAGTTGAGTTTTGTTTACTTCAGCCCAGAGGGGGAGAGGGAGCGCATTATTTGTTTTTTCAGATCGTCTCAGGTTCCATCACAGCACATTTCCATGCCAGCAGAGTGTGGAATCTGGTCTTTGCTGCTAAATCCAACATTGATTAATGTATTTCAGTCATTTATTTATACTGGAACTTCATTTTCTTTAATGCCATTGACTCATTTGATACCCACATTTCTCTCATCATGGTTAAATGGACAGCTGTCTAGTCATTCACTGGCCATAGGGACCTCTGCTCTGCACAGGGTGTTCACAAATCATTGCAAATGAGAGTGCCTCGTTTTATCCTAAGTTCACCCCTGCCCTGAATGCAGAATTAATGTTGCACTGGACTGTTGGTGTGCCATCCACACGAGCAGAGCAGAAGTTGTGGCTGAAATATTGTAAAGAGGCCAACAGATTTTGGTGGATTTAAAAGTGTAAAGCCTGGTGTTTCTATCGACAGGCAGGCAGTGCGTGTTGAATCACTGAATCTAACCACACGGGCTCTGACTGAGGAGAGATAAAGAGAGGGATGGATGGAGAGAGAGCGGGAGGGCAGGACATGCTGCTCAGCCTCCCTTCAGATGCAGGCCGGTTAGGATCAGCAGTGTGGCATTACAGCATAGTCTGAAAAGAGGATTGTTGAATTGAAGTGTTAAACATACATTTTAGGATTATGGTGCTTAATTGTTCTTCAGTATTCAGTTAGTGTGTCTATGCACAACATAATGTACTATATAAAGCCAAAACATTTGTTTCGTCATTACGCCGCTCTTTCTCATGTCACACAAAATGTTAACTCAATAGTGATTTATTTTGTGTCAAATTCTTGTGTGAACCATGACGAGCATGGCGCTTGCAAAGCCAGGATTGTGTGTTCTGATTCACGGAGCTACCCAGACGTAAAATGTATGCACGCGTGACTGTTAGTTGCTTGATAAAAGTGTCTGCTAAATGACATATATTGTTTGAAATACTTGACGCATCAAACTTTATTAAAGGTGTGGATATACCCAAGGTTTAGCCATGCATCAGAAGGTACAATACCCTCTGTGGGGATTTCACTGAGTTGCACTATGTCACACTGTAGCCAATAGCCATCTGACTGCATGGGCTGTCTTGAAAGGCTACAGATTCATCTACAGCTACCATAACAGCCAGAGGCAAGCTCATCCCTGAGGGAGGAGAGAGTATTGATCAGGACCCATAGGCGTTGGCTACATGTCATGGCTGACTGACACAGAAAGAAAAGCAAGGTACTGTTAAGCCTTCCGCATGCTTCGGTGTGGCTGGCGCCTAGCCAAACTCTGCTATGTCAACCGAACAAGTGTGCTCCCATATGCTCTTAATAAGCAGCAATAGTGCTGTTTGTCCATTTTGAGACGCCATAGCCAGTATACACTTCCTCAAAATAGTCAGAATTCATCTAAGATAAAATTAATGACAGATTTATTGAGGTAACATTTTCGCAGTGCAATTTTACATCTAACTAATATGTTTGGTGCAGTATTTCTCAAGTGAAAAAATGTGCATGCAAAGGATTTGTCTCTCATTGAATGACATTAATTAAAGAATCCCTACCTTTGACCAATCTACTGAACTTTGGCTTGCCTCAAGAAACCCTTTTGTGTGCACGAGCAGCTGAAAAAAACCTTGCTGAAGACCAAAATGAACAAAAACGTCACAAAATGTAATCATAATATAGTCCTATGCATGAACTGTTCCGAACTGTTTCGGATGGGAAGCATGCGGACTGATTTACTGTACACTGGGATTGATTGATTCACCTTACTATGAATCAAATGTGAGAGAACGTCCTCTGTTATGCATTGTGTATGCTATCAAATTAACATTGATTCTGCCTGGTAGTAAATCGTGCAATCATTTCAGATGTGTATGGTTTCTTATTTGAAACTCTGGGACAGTTGGATGGGCTTCAGATTAGAAATTCTGTGCTGAGCTCTTTTACTGTCAAAGTGGGATGTTTGTATCTTTTTATTTTGGGGATTTGTGTGTATTGTTAGGTATTACTACACTGTTGGAGCTGGGAACATAAGCAATTAGTTGCACCTGCGATAACATCTGCAAAATATGGGTAAGCAACCAATAGAATTTGATTTGATATAGGAAGGTACACTTACAGTCAAATAGACTGACTGTCCAGTCAAACTGATGATAATGATTTTTAATATAAAACACTGTATGAAACACAGTCCAATGTAAATGCTGCAATCAATTGGATTTCTTCCATTTTCTCTCATGAATGGATGTAGCCAAACTGACATGACATGTTTAAGGAGAGTGCACGATTTTACTTGGGAATACATTTGTTTAGAGTTAGACTAGCCATAAAGCTATAAGTGTCGTGTTGATGGCCTTTTTTTCCTGTTCTCTGCCCTTTCTTAGTCTCTAAGAGAGGAGTGCCAGAATGTTCCCTCTCTGCCGGACTGTTGCCTGGCCGTGCCATGTTAGAAAAGAGTGGGTGTGTGTATCTCAGCAGTGTTGTCCCCCCCCCCCCCCCACACACACACACATACACCCTTGTCAGTGCCAGTGTCATATCGTCATAGTGAAAGAGCTTTTCACAAGACATCCCATCTCTCCCCGCAGGGTCAGCTCCAAGAAGCAGGAAGAACAATTAGCCAGTCTGTTAGCTTGGCAACACCTGCTTTTCTACATGGCCACACAGTAAGAAATAAATATGTTAGCTTGACCTCATCAAAATAACAGTTGTTTTTGGGAGGGAAGTTTCATTTGCAGTAACATAATAGAGGGAGTAAAGGGAAATTAGATGTTTCAGTTGTTAGAGTTAGAAGTGTGTGTAACAGTGTGCAGGAATTTTCAAGAAATGTACCTAATCCTGTCATACGTAAAACATTTTGATACTTGTCTTTGTCAAAGACCTGTTTTGAAGAAATATACACTGATCAGCTGGAAGGAGAGTAGGTACCAAGCACACACTGACCTGAAAGACACTAGCTTGATTGTTACAAGTCATATGAGCATGACGTTGTCCAGCTAGTTATGTACAGTATCGACTTGTGTTTGACTCTCTCTCTCTCTCCTCTCTCCTCTCTCCTCTCTCTCTCTCTCTCTCTCTCTCTCTCTCTTCTCTCCTCTCTCTCTCTCTCTCCTCTCTGTATAGACTTGTGTTTGACTCTCTCTCTCTCTCTCTCTCTCTCCTCTCTCTCTCTCTCCTCTCTCTCCTCTCTCTCTCTCTCCTCTCCTCCTCTCTCTCTCTCTCTCTCTCTCTCTCTCTCTCTCTCTCTCTCTCTCTCTCTCTCTTCTCTCCCTCTCTCTCTCTCTCTGCCAGTCCTACCGCTACCCTCCGTCACTAGTGCCCTGTTGCGGATAGTACTCTGCCCTTGGCCTTGGACATTGTGTAATCTGCTTTGTACTTATTTTAACCACCACTCTACTCACCATGTCACATCATAAAGATCATGGGCAGTTTACTTCATGAGAAAATCAAATGTTGTGGGTCAATTTAAATCAAATCAAATGTTATTTGTCACGTGCCAAATACAACAAGTGTAGACTTAACCGTGAAATGCTTACTTACGAGTAAGTAAGAAAATTAGCAAAAAGAAAATGGTAACACAATAGATATCAATAACGAGGCTATACAAGGAGTACCGGTACAGAGTTAATARGCAGTGGTACGAGGTAATGCTTTATCATTATGGGGCATTGTGTGTAGATTGATGAGGGAAAAATATATTTATTAAATTTTWGAATAAGGCTGTAACATATCAAAATGTGGAAAAAGTCAAGGCGTCTGAATACTTTCCGAATGCACTGTAGGTGTTTCTCTTATCCAGCTGGGAGAGGGCAGTGTGGAGTACAATAGAGATAGTGTGGATCATCTGTGGATCTGTTGGGGCGGTATACGAATTGGATTGGGTCCATGTGTTGATGTATAGTTGCAGTGTGGTAATACATAATACATTAGATATTTTCTAAATGCCACCCGATAAGATATTATTATTTAATGGCAATAAAGGTTCAATTAAATGTATGAACAATTTGGATATCAAAAATGTTTTCTGAAGTGTGTTCCGCTAGTCTACATCAATAAGATTGGGGGCTCACAGAGATAGCTGTCACGACTTCTACCGAAGTCGGCTTCCGTTCGGCGGTCGACGTCACCGGCTTTCCAGCCGTCGCCGCTCCATTTTTCATTTATCCATTTGTATTGTCTTGTTCCCTGCACACCTGGTTTTCATTCCCCAATCACACTACATGTATTTATTCCTCTGTTCCCCCTCATGTCTTTGTGTGTGATTGTTTCGTGTTACGTGTCATTTTTGACGCGCTATTTCTGGTGTGCGTTTTTTGCGTGATATATTATTCACGAGGTATATTTATTTGTTTGTACTTTATTATTGTGACTTTTTGCGCGTTTTTTGCACTTTGGCATATTGGATGGAGGTTTCGACAGCAATGGCATTTGGTTTGCACCGTTTTCATACTCATCAAACCACTCAGTGACCACTCATGCCCTGTGGATGGGGGCATTGTCATCCTATGGGGGCATAGCCATGGTAGCCAAAATAATGGCCTGTCCAGCATTTTTATACAGTACATGACCCTAAGCATGATTGGATGTTAATTGCTTAATTAACTCAGGAATCACACCTGTGTGGAACCACCTGCTTTCAATATACTTTGTATCCCTCATTTACTCAAGTGTTTCCATTATTTTGGCAGTTACCTGTAGATGATCTACAGATGGTCATACTATCAACAAATGATATGTTGATAAGAAACTGCTTGCTAAGGTTAAGGTTAGGGTTATGTGTAGAATATGGGTTAGGGTAAGGGTTAAGGTGAGCATAAGGGCTAGGATTAGGGTTAAGTTTAGGGTTAGGGTTAGTGGATAGTTAGTTGAAATGTTGTTGACAGTTATTGAACATCTACTGAACATCTACAAACCATCTACTTGGGACTATCCAAATAAAGTGTTACCAACTCTTCTATTTTATTCAAATGAAGGCCACATTTGTACCACACATAGGACAGTGTATTACTTAATGGATGGCAGTTAGTTAAGCCTTCTCGTCATCAATCCATGGCCATGCTACAGTAGCTGCCTTGGTTTCCATGGGTTGAGCTGTAGTGTGATTGATATCATGTCTTTTTATGTGATCTTCAGCAGCAGCCTAATTGTTATAATGGACCTGTAGTACTTGAGCCTGCTTGGGCTGCCTGGCCTGTCTGGGCTGCCTTCTACATCCAGACTAGTAATAGTGTTAGCTAGTAATAGTGTTAGCTAGTAATAGTGTTATCTAGTAATAGTGTTAGCTAGTAATAGTGTTAGCTAGTAATAGTGTTACCTAATCAATATACACTCCCTCCCTCCTTCCCTTCACTGCTGTAGTGCACAGTGGGAACATTGAGTTTTTCACTGTGATATTTTTCTCTGTGTCGGTTCTATGCTGTGTTTTTCAGTGTCGCTATAAGGGAAGGCGTGTGCATTGTGCTGTTGTGGGGGGAGGGGTTGGGGGTTGGGGTCTGCTGCTGCACAGAGTGGGGTCACTGGGGAGCCTTGACAGGTAGTTTTTTCTTGTCAAGGGACCAGGGAGGGAGTCCTCTGTTTTAATTTGGTGTTTGCCACCTTAGTTGCATGAACAGTGGAATTTGGTTAGATAGTACGAAGGAGCAGTGGGAAAGGAATATCGAAGTTATGGATAATTAATGAATGAATATGTTTCCACCTGACCTCCCAATATTAGTGTTAATATGCCATGTCCCAGCCTCCAGCTGCTCATCAGTGAAAAGGCCATCATGTAGTCATTTCTGGAAATTAGGTCCGCTTTTATGAGTTCAAAATCCATTGCAACTCTTGAAATCAACTTGATCTATGAAAGGTCGTTCAATTAAAAACTCAAATGATTAGCAACATGTTCGTTCATAGACCTGCTAAAAAAGAGTTGATAGTGAACAGATCTCAATTTGATGATAATCTGGAGGTTGGCTCGTCCTGTACAGAACCCTCTCTATGAGACTGGAGGTCAAGCTGACCTTCTGAAGAACTGCTGTGTCAGGACTATACTAAATACCTGAGCCGCTAGCTGCCTGGTGCAGTCACTGCTCCCATACACCCACCTATTCACCCATACTATGGGAGAGACCCAGTCATTCCACTAAATATATTTCTATATCCAAACAGTAGGCTACTTTGAGTACCACTGCCTGCTCTATGTCAATGTACTTATTGGTATGTGACTGCTTCATTGTTCATGAGTATTTAAATGCCTACATGCTGCAACACAAATTGCCCTTTGGGACAATACAGATCTAGTCTTCTTTACTGTCCCTAAATAGATTGTAGGTGAAATGTGAAGAGAGCTTTTTTCATCACACTACTGTATCCCAGTTTCTTCCGTGACTGTATTTGATACTGATTCTTCTCGTAGGACTGAGTTCAAGGCCCAKAGGGATGTGAAGCCAGTGAAACTGATCCAAGCCAAGTCCCAGTTCCTTCCCCCTGATGAGAAGACCAGCCTGGAGACCAGCTATAGCGCCACCTACAGGGGAGAGCAGGCCAAGCAGCAGCCCAATGACAACAAGGCTGTGGACAGGAGGAGGATACGCAGCCTGTACAATGAGCCCTACAAAGGGCTACAAGAGACCAAGGTGAGAATGTTTAAGCTCCTTTAAACCATGCAGCCCATGTCCTATTGACTACAACAATGGTACAGCCATAATGCAGCCCTAGTAAAAAAAAATCTGATAGGATTCCCAAAAACAAATTCCAATAGAAATTGCAATCAGACTTTGGAACCTATCCTATATGATTTTATCCCATATTGTGATGGTGTGATGAAGAGGTTGAGAACCTCAGGATTTTTTCAGTGGTGTGAATAGGCAAAAATATGGAGATTGTGCTCCAGAGACAGGGGAGAGATGATGTTCCTCAGTTTACTGGTCTTTAATCTTGATTGCAGGTAAACATAAATGTTCAGGTTTCTGTTCCATATTTAGCTGTGAGATTTACATTTTAGCAGACGTTCTTATCCAGAGTAACTTACAGGATCAATTAGGGTTAAGTGCCTTGCTCAAAGGCACACCGACAAAAACCAATTCTCCTCACCTAGTCGTCTCAGGGATTCAAGCCAGCGACCTTTCGGTTACTGCCGCCCAAATTTTCCAATAAAGCTGTATTTATGTAATTGTAGTGTCCATACAATGTGATCTGAAATAACAATAAATAGAATAATATCAATATTATGGCTTGACAGGTTATAATAAGTAGGCAGGGCGAATTAACTGCACAGTCACTATGGGAGCTCTTTCCAGAGCAGGCCTGTTAAATTGTGCAGAAGAGCATTTTTTTACTCTGTATATTGTTAAGCTAGTGAGAAATTGAAATGTTGATTTATTTTTATATCCTCAATTATTTTATATTGCGCTAATTTCCTGTACGTACAGATTTCTCTCCTAATCAATATGAGTGATCAATTGCCACTTGTCAAAAGTTTATAAGTAATACGATCCCTATTATGGTACATGCATGTGTAGGTAGTGCATTTTATGTTTAGCTTTTCAATATATCACAAACTGTTTATTAGTTATTGATTTGGACACTTCAAAACAGTGTTTTGACATTGGGCTATTTATCAAAAGTTATTGTCAATGGGAAGCAGCAACAGCATCATTTTCAATGTATGTTTTAGGAATATAAATGGAACTTTCAAAATCAATTTTCAATAGTATACAGTATGTAATGACCTGGCTAGATCAAAAAGGAACAATTGTCCAGACAAAGAAATGAGTTTACGAATTCACGGTTTATTCCCAACTCTGCACAGGCTACTGTTTGGCCGTAGCCCACGCCAAATAAATGAAAGATACCTGTATAAAACAACCGTGACCTTCTCTTGTGAAGACCAGAGGTAAGAGAGGGAACAATGGCTAAACATGGTCTTAAACATGCAATGCTCCACCCCCCTGCCAACCCCCGTCACTCCACCAACCAGAACATTCCAAGCATTCCCGTGATTGGCATGTCAGACCCCGCGAACACTGGTACTGGTAAGTACAACACAACCAACTAACAGCATAACACATAACACACAGCTGTCTTTGCGGGTCGCTACACAGCCCCCCCACCACAAAGTCCCTCGTCCCCGACGGAACAAACAAAGTCTCTGAAGCGACCCGGAGGTCTCCTTTGCCTGCGTGGCCGTGATGGTTGCAGAGTGTTTAGATATGAAACAGGGGGCTCATTCCGTGGCAGGGGGCTGCCCCTCTGGGGCCCAGGGGATGAAGGCAGGGACATGGGGGACAAGGATGAGGGAATGAGGGAATACAGTCCGTGGCTCCGGGGAACCACGCAGTGACACAGGGTTGGAGACTGGGGGAGTGGGCTGTCTGGAGCCTTGTCTGCGGAGCCGGGGGGGGGGAGGCTGGTGAATGTCATTGCCAGAGAGGAGAATTGTGGGGGTCCCTGGGGTTTGGGGAGAAGAGGCCCCTCTGTGTGGGGCTAACTTGTCCCATAACAAAAAAAATTGCTGTACCAGGCAAACAACCTCCCCTACCCTCTGCAGGGCTCCACCCAGTACCTGTCCAACTTGGGGCATCTGCCTTTTTTCCTTAGGGGGCTGTAGACCCAGACCAGCTCCCCAGCCACAAAGTGCCTTCCCCGGGTGTGCACGTCATAGTTCCTTTTCTGCCTCACACCTGCATTCACCAGCTGCTCTCTGGCGAAGGTGTGGGCTGTCTCCAGGTGGTCCTGGAGTCTCCGGGCATACTCCAGCCCCGGGGGAACATGAGGGCTATCCAGGGGCAGACCAAACGCCATCTCCACAGGGGTGCGGATCTCTCTCCCCAGCATGAGGAGGGCAGGCGTGCAGGAGGTGGAGTCTTGGACAGCGGAGCGGCATGCCATGAGGACCATAGGCAGATGCTTGTCCCAGCCACGCTGGTGTTTGGCAGAGACGATGGCCAGCTGCTGTCCAAGCATTTTGTTGAAGCGCTCCACAAAGCCATCACTTTGAGGATGGAGAGGAGTAGTGCGGGACTTGTGCATACCCAGCCTCTCACACATGATAGCGAACACACGGGACTCAAAGTTTCTGCCTTGGTCGTTGTGGATGGACTCCGCAGCTCCAAACCTGCTGAACATCCCCGCTGTCAGGGAGTCGACAATGGTCGACAATGGTCTCTGCCTCCTGGTCAGGCAGAGCATAGGCCTCAGGCCATTTTGTGAAATAGTCCATGGCCGTGAGCACCCATCGGTTTCCGCTGTCTGTGGTGGGGAACGGCCCAACTACATCCACTCCCACCCTCTCCATGGGAGCCCCCACTGGGAACTGTTGGAGCTGAGCATGAGAGCGGCCTGGAGGGCCCTTTCTCACTGTGCAGTTGTCACAGTGGCAGCAAAAGGCCTCCACATCCCTCTTGTGCTGACCCCAATAAAAGCCTTGACGGAGGCCGCAGAGTGTTTTTGTGACCCCAAAGTGTCCAGTCTCCACCACCCCATGAGTGCTCTGGAGCACAGCCTCCCGCAGTGCTTTTGGGACCACCACATGCCACCTCTCCTCTCCTGTAGCTGACTGCTTCCATGCCTGCTGTAGCACGCCATCAGCCAGCCGCAGTCTCTCAAACTTTGACCACAACCCTTTGGTCGTGAGTGAGACACAGCTCTCTCTCACAGCCCTCTCTCTGCTCACAGTGGCGGCAGCCGTCTGCAGTACAGGGCTGACGGGACATGGCGTCGGCGTTGGAGTGGCGTGTCCCTGCCCTGTGCACCACTGTGAAGTCATACGGCTAAAGCTCCTCCAACCAGCATGCCACTTGCCCACCTGCCCCTCTGAAAGACATGAGCCACTGTAGAGCAGAGTGGTCAGTCCTAACAGTAAAGGGCAGGCCACCCAGGTAGTACTTGAAGTGTTTGATGGAAGCCACAACAGCAAGGAGCTCCCGCCGGGTGACACAGTAGCAGCGCTCATGTTTGTTGAATGTTTGCTGAAGTTTTTTTATTATTATTATAATTTTTTTTTACAGGGACAGTGCACATTAATCAATGTTTCAGTAAAAGTGCCGGTTTTAGCCAGCCGGCTAATTTTCAACCGCAGTCCCTGGGCAGGTTATTAAAAACAATTACAATATAGACAATAGCAACATAGAACAAGCAAGACATAGTAACATAGGACAAGCAAGACATAGCATACAGACAGAGCAACATAGGACAAGCAAGACGTAGCATACAGACAGAGCAACAGTACGCCACCGTACGCCAAGTACGCCACCACTCTCTCCCCCTCTGGCTCCACCTGGGCCAGCACCCCACCCATGCCCATATTGCTTGCGTCTGTGTCCAGGATAAAGGCCAATGTGAGGTCGGGGGGGGGGGGGGGGGCAAGTACAGGGGCCTTGATCAGTGCACGTTTGAGGGTGCTGAAGGCCTCCTCGTACTCCACTATCCAAGTGAAGGCCTTGTCCTTCGGCAGCAGGTGGTTCAGGGGAGCACCCTCATCTGCTTCTGGGGGACATGGAGCCTTGCTCCCCCATCCGCATCAGTGGGCTCCTCCTGAAGATGGTGGGGGTTGGGAAAGAGAGCCAGGGGTCCGCACTACCCCGTCTATGCGGACCCCAAGCCGTTTCCCTGAGCTCTGGGAGACATGGGGCACGCCTTGCGCAGATGGCCTGGCTGGCCACACCCCCAGCAGACCCTGGGACCAGGGCGTGTGTTTCGTGCTGCCTGTAGCGACACAGCACGAATTAGTTCAGTCATTTCAGCCACTCATGCAGGCTTTTCCGGCTCTGGGCTGCTCTGCCCACTAGCTCAGACAGTGGGTCTGTCTCCCTGCATCTTCATTCGACCACCCCCCAAAATGAGCTAACAGTTCTAACTGAGCATGACAAGCTTCCCAATCCGCCTTACCGGAGTACTCGGGGTCTTAGCAGATACGGACGCAATCGTGAACTGGACGTCGCCATGTTCGTTTACATCCTGAGCCTCAGATTCCTCGTCTCGCAGCGTTGACGTCACCCCTTCGGTCCGCCCATTAGAATCCGTGCGAAGCATGGTCGATGAAGCACTCACGCCCGCTTCAGCCGCCATCATTCTAGCGGTCTCCATCAAGTGGCCTCTGCTCCGATGCCCTGGCGATCTCCTCAGCCAGATCCTCCGACGTCCATGCACACGCACCTCCTTGGCCATAATCGTCCCCTACCTCCACCTTCACTTTCGGATTCCCTCGAAGCATTTTCAACCCCCGTTTTCACATATGTTAACAAGCCACCATAGTCAGCTAGCTAGCTGGCAAATTGTTATCTACATTTTTACTTCTGTCACCAATAAATGTAATGATCAAAAAAGTTCTAATTTTGATTCGGATTGGGGTGACAAAAAAAGGTTTATCAAAAACCTATAGGATCCAATCAGATTACTTTTGATTTCCAATAAGAAAAAACTAATTCCAATGGGATTCTGATAGAATTGTGAGAATCATATAGGGTCCAATAGGAAAAGAATTGTCCAATATAATTCCAACAGGATTCTGATACAGGTGACACAAAATCKTATAGGACTGTGAGAATCCTATTGGATCCAATATGATTACTTTTCATTTCCAATAGAAAAAAGGTAGTCCAATAGGATTCTGATAGAGGTGACACATAATCCCATAGGTTGGTGAGAATCCTCTAGGATTCTATTGGAAAAATCACGAATCCTATAGGATTTTTTGACTAGGGAGTTAATCTCCTATTCAGAACCACAGCCTCCTAGAGTACATTTTCAAACCCACTGTCCTTGTGAATGACAGAATATTTCTCTTGCTGTTCTGTTTACTGTGTATGTCGTGATGGCAAAACACATCTAATTGTAATAATGAAACAAACACAATATCAAACCGAGGACAGCTGCAGCTTTTTCACAGTGATTTACTCCTGTTGCTAATTTCTTGGGTGATAGACGATATAAAGAATCCCAATCTTCCCCATCACCTGTGCCTAGGTTGAGAGGTCTAACAGTGCTCCCCGATCCAAACCCAAAAAGGCGGGCACCAGGTTAGCGAGCCAGGCGGGCAAACCTGTGAAGAAGGCTAAAGAGCAGAAGCTGCAGGGCAGCACAGCAACGCGGGGCACCAAGAAGAAGACCTTGGAGAACCAGCCCGCTGAGTCCAGGCCTGCGGAGATGGACAAGGAGAAAAGTAAAGAGATGAACAACAAACTGGCTGAGGCAAAAGAGTAAAAATCATTTAGCACTACTTCTACCTTTTATTCTTCTTTGAGGGAAAGAATGCAAAGGCTGCAAAATTAGAGGTTCTCATCCCCTTTTAAGTTTTGTGTCTCTTTTCTCTCTCTCTCTCTCTCTCTCTGCTCTCTCTCTCTCTCTGTCTCCTCTTTCTGCTCTCTCTCTCTCTTTCACTCTCTTCTCTCTGCCAATTGGCTGAGTTAGTAGTAGTTATAGACAGTAAATGTCAGAGTTGGGACATGACATGTCATTTCTTCCCTGCCTCACATTACATTAGATCACCGTACTAACAAGGGGATGTGTGCATCCGCTTCCTCTGCTTCCTGATGCCACCGACCACCCCCCTCTCTCCGTCTCCATCTCAAGGTTGCCATGGCTACCAATGAACGGCGCATGCTATTGTTGCATGAGCTCACCGACTAGCAATCCTGTGTGGTTGGCTTCCATCTTCCAACTGAACAGATTGCTTTGTTGAGTTTATCAAGGATTTTTGGGAAAGAGAAAACCATGTAAATTGGCTCACTGAATGGACTTGATCTTTATAGCTGTAACTTACTAAATTTATCCAAAGATAGATACTCATCTAGAATTATGGTCTGAAAATCTTTGATAAATGTGCAGCTTGGTTTTTCTAGAGTGTATTGGTCCATGGCTGAGTGTGTGCCTGCTCTGTAGGTCCTCAATGCTGTCTTCCTGTGCACACGGGCCTCCAAGTCTGTCTGTAATCAGATTGCCATTACTAAGATGCTTTGTTAAACTTTGCCATCATTCCTGAATGAAATCTTATTTTGTAAACCTAATAACTGTTGATTGTGGATGGTGTGGGAATGGTTTTGAGCAAATAATTGTCAGGTAAACATGTAAAACCTCATACTGTCTCATTCAAAGTGTTCTCTCTATTCACAGGAAAATTTGTTAATCAAGTTATTTTAAAGGTCAGACAAGGATATCTTGTTTCATCAACCTTGTTGCCAAACCAGGAGCCATCTGGGTTACTGTAACATGATGATGCATTACTAGACCAGTTATTTGCACAGCAGATAAATTAAATGTTACTATCATGAAATTATAATTACATTGGCCATTTGAATAACTACATTACATGTCACTGAGTCACGATAGGAAATTGATATTGTGGCTCTGTGGTCGTTAGCTATGCTTTCACCCAGACCATGCAGACTCTGTGTAGATATAGCTCAGTGGGGTGGCAGGATCGCTTTTTATTCCTACATAGAGCAGCCTAACCTATAACCTCACACGCCCCCGCCTACAGCCCCTCCCCTCCTCTCAGACACACACACAGAGCCATGGTTGACTGTAACCAACGTGACTAGGCCCCCATGGGACTAGCAGATGGGACCCCAGCAACGCCATCACATCCCAGAGGTCTAAAGAGGTGTCTGGCTGGATGTGATATTAGTCCACACTAGTAGGAGCAGATTCATGGTTAAGGTTTTGGAACTAAATGTCATTTATTATGTTTTATTTATTCATCTATTTGTTTGGGTATGAAACACTGATTACCACCTCTGCTAATACCTCTCTTTATTGAATAATAATGAGTCTGTGATGTGATGGTAAGTTGAATGCTGGCCGTTTGGAATGCTTCTTTTTCTCAAATTAGTATCTGTATGTGTCTGTCTAACACAGGCCTCAAAGAACTGGCCTCTTCCCTGAACCAGGTGTGTGTTTAAGTGTGTGGATTTGATTAGGTTGACAAGATTACGTGTAGATGTCAAGATTATATTCAATGCATTCAACTTCAAATCAATCTCTCTCTGCTGCCTTCCATGGCAATCTAAATATTGTAGGCATAGGCTAACAATGTAGAGCAACTTGATATTTCTCCCCTGTGATTTAATTGAATTAGCATAAGCAGCGAAACTCGATTCTATATTTGGTGTACATTTGTGTTATACTTCTGCATATGTTTGCAGTTTCTTGAATGGGATAAAATGAGTGAGCAAGGAAAATGATCTGTATTACAAATGAAAACCAAATGATGTCAAAATGAATCAAGTTAGACTTGTCCCCTTTGTATTGGCTGTATAGTGCTAGACTAGACGTCTGCTTATGCCTTAGCAGACAGTAGTAAAGACCAGAACAGCGTCTCAGACTCCTGGGATAGGATAGGCCTCAATAGAGCAGTGCATTGTGCAGGACTTGTCTTGTCATGGGTCAACCCCCACCTCCTCACACTCCCCAGTCTCTTTCTTGTGTTGTTGTCATCTATTGTGCTAGTCAGTGTCCCCTGACTCCCTCCCTCCCCTCATTTTTGAGTGTTGGAGTGTGTTGTCTCTCCATTTGCCATGGTGGTGTCTTGGTTAGTATGTCACAATGAATCACCACACCGTATTCCACTCAGACTGAGCATGCGCCCACGGAGCAGAGGGCGAGGGCCATCTTATTAGCATTTTGCAGCCTTTGGTTGGGGAAGGGGGATGCTTTCTCTCGTAACACATGAAGGGGGGGTTGGGGGGTCATACATGTCAGTGCTGACACACAACCCACCCGGTGCTATCGATTTTGAATCCAAGCATTAGAAACAAAAGCTAAAAATTGAAAGTAATAATGGTACAAAGAAGTTATGTGTTGGGCCAATATATTTTACTGTGACGTGCTTGTGTTTCTCTCTGCTTGCTCCTATTTACTGAAATATGAATAAATGCAAAAGCAGAAAAAGCAGTGTCCTCTTGGTTCTTTGTGTTGAAACGTATGGAGGAGGAGGAGGGTGAAAGAACCGTGGTTGCAGGTATTTGTGTAAATGTTTTTGTGTCTTTGTCTTTGTGAGACATGAGATGATTTTTAGAGAGTGAATCCACATGGAAGAGAAAAACATTTATCTTCAGATTTTCTTTAGCGCTTTTCAAAGCTCATCAAAGACATTCTGGCATGAGTTCTGACATCCTTTCAAGAGCTTGAATATTGCTGCTACAGTATGTTATTTTGCATCATGTGTCCCAATATATTCAAAGCCTAAATTATACAGCAATGTACAATTTAAGGATGGGTAGAACATTATTACAGAATTAGATGTCATGTAAATACACTGGGCCAACAAACTGTACAAATTTACACAATGTAATGATTTATGAGAGATCCTTTTTTTGGCTGTGAGAATGTGTGAGACATTTGGATATATTTTCTGAAACCATTTTAATCATGTAATTACTATATTTTTCAGCTTTATCTGGTATCATTTATCTGATAGCTTTTTGAGAATGTGAAATCCTACGTCTAGAAAATCTAACGAGTGACATTCTGATTCATTTGAAGGGTTGTGCTAAAACAGTACCACTACATACAGCTCTGTCAGCCAATCCGTGATACAGGCTGGGTGCAGACGCTAAAGCAACACCTGTGGGGCTGTGCACTACCCATTCCAAGGTAACCTAAAAACACACACAGCCGCCACAAGCCATAAATCTCTCATTATCATGCATATGTGCTCATAAAATGTCATTCAAAGTCATGATTTCTTCGATATTTGATAGTGGCACAGTTTTGTTTTGAAAGTGACCCACCATGAATCTCTCTGTACTAGGTTACAGTTCCCACCAGGTCAGATTCCTATTCCATATGGAAACAAGAGTAGGGGAGTGAGTGGGTCTGTCTGTCTGTCTGTCTGTCTGTCTGTCTGTCTGTCTGTCTGTCTGTCTGTCTGTCTGTCTGTCTGTCTGTCTGTCTGTCTGTCTGTCTGTCTGTCTGTCTGTCTGTCTGTCTGTCTGTCTGTCTGTCTGTCTGTCTGTCTGTCTGTCTGTCTGTCTGTCTGTCTGTCTGTCTGTCTGTCTGTCTGGCCGGCTGGCCGGCTGGCCGGCTGGCCGGCTGGCCGGCTGGCTGGCTGTGTGAGTGAGTGAGTGCTTCCAAGTTGGCTGTCACATCCTATACTGTAGGTATGGTGCCTTAAGGTTCTTAAGGAGGCCTTGGGCCTGTATTGTTCTATTACAATGTCTATAGTCCAGACCAACTTTGGAGCCCTCTATGAGCTACTGGAAGATGCATTCATTGCTTGTGGTTAGATAAAAAATAGGTCAAGGCTAAACAAATTGCATGGCTGTGTAGTAAACCGTGACTGTCAAGTGATTCACACAGATGACTAGAGATGCCAATCCTTTAAAGCAACTGGATTAGCCATACCATGCAATCACTGTATTATTTGGTATTATATCAAACTGATATTGTAATTACCCGCATGTTACCAGTCTGATTATATAGAAATGATTAATAAACATGTTGGATAACACACCTTACAGATGTTTATATTAACACATAGTTATACTGTCACGTTCGTCGTAATGAGCGGACCAAGGCGCAGCGTGATTGAAGTTCCACATCTTTATTACGGTGAAACTTTAAACAAAAACAATAGACCAATAACGAAACGTGAAAGTAGTGGTGCACATGCACAAACACAAAATAATATCCCACAAACACAGGTGGGAAAAATGGCTACCTAAATATGATCCCCAATTAGAGGCAACGATTACCAGCTGCCTCTAATTGGGAACCATACAAAACACCAACATAGAAATATTGAGCTAGAACACCCCCTAGTCACGCCCTGACCTACTACACCATAGAGAACCAAGGGCTCTCTATGGCCAGGGCGTGACAGATACAGCTTAACTTTTTTGTTGTTTCATTGTTGATCATTTAATGTAATGATGTTATGTTGTTTGAGTTAGATCGGCAATCCAAATGTTATACCGTAGTACCAAATGTGATACTAAATATAACATAACGATTTATTTTTTATATGTATATTGAATGTGTATTGGGATGGGTTTGAATAGGGTGGGTGTACTGACACTCTAGCTGTAAAGAGAGACAATTCTGCTATTAGAGAAGATTGTAAATGCATGTTTTAATCTCCTCAAATTTCCAGCTAATATTAGGTTAGATTATTTCTGAATGTCCTGTGGCTGTGTATCCTTGAACACCCTGAGCCTCTCATTAGACTCTCATTATTCCCATTAGTGTGCTCTAGCTTTTAGTCTGAAAAGGTTTCAGGTGACAGATTGGATTCAAACTCAGAGAGCAGTGGCTATTTATTGACATGAACTTAGTAACAAAAATCCCTCAACAGAAATTGATCAAATCCTCATGATTGAAGAACAATGCCAACTTTTGTTCGGATTTGGGGAAGGTATGTGTTTTCTTTGTAAATGCCAACAGTCTGTTCCAGAATGAAGATTAGGGAAAAAAATATTAATTGTTTAAGTCCACCAACACAGTCTTTTTGAGCAACATTAGATTTAGTGACAAGAAACCAAGAGAGTAGCTTTGCCTGAGACTGAGCTTCATGCCCCCACAGTATCAGTCTGATGTTGTACACTGATATGAGTAGTCACAGGGTGCTCAACTCAGCAGAATGCTTTTTGATTGGCCTTTGAGAAATGCCTCATCTTGTGTCTCTTTGTTTGTGCCTTTTTATTTTGTATTTCAACTATGTGCTGCCTCACCTCCTAGAGAGTCTAATGGCGAGGTTCTCCGACCCGGTGATCATCATTCCCAGGGTGCCGTTGGAGGAGAACCAGAACCACTGGAAGAAAGACCCGAACCACGGAGGAGCGGCGGAGTTGTGCGCTTTTCCCCAGATGTAAAGTAGAAGTTGATCCACTAGATCTACACTGTAGGCCTGTGGTATACAGGGAGGGACTATTGTCCTGATCTGTTCTGTACTGTACATYTCTAGTATTTTCAACTGAGTTCTATCCATGAAGAGAAATACCCCATTAAGAACTCCTCTGAGTGAGGTAAACCCACATACACGTAGTGTGTTTGAAACAGCGTAATGGTCATAGCTGTTTGAGCAATTGCAAATGCAAAAGGTGCTATAAATAGAATTTCCGTGACATGCTCATGTTTGAAAATAATGTGTATCATTGGTAATGATATTAGAAATGCCAAACCATGAAGTGCTTATTGAAAYAATGAAACGGTACTGTACTATATATTGATAAATTCAAATGCAAATAAATATATATAACTTGTGGATTTGCTAATCTGTGTTGCATTTTTACTGGTGTCTGAAGTGTGTAAACACACTTCAAAATTAATATCAAGGTTCTCAGGCCACCCTTTTGTGAAGCAGAAATGCTTTAGGACACATATTAATTTTTCATTTACTGTATGAGTTTCATTCTAGTCTAGTGAATATTTGTGTGATAATACTTATAAGCTCTTGTGTGAAGGGGGTTTTAGTTCTTGGCTGGAGCAGCTGTTTCTCTGTCACTCTTCATAATACTCTTCATTAAGTACCCCTCTCTCCTTTCTTRGATTATGCAGTAAAAGATGAGGAAAGAGTTAGTATTAAATAATAAGAATAATCAGTGTAGGCATCGAGACATCTGACTGTACAGATGTGCTCTGCTGCCTCCTCCTCAATGTGCCTACCCAGAGGAGTAAACACACATGCATGCACACAAGACTTTGATGTGCAGCCTTCACATCTTCACATGATGCTACAAGGACTTGAGTTGCTCATCAGGATTGGAGGACTCGTATCTCTGAGGATGATTCTTCTCCTATAGACTGTGTCTCATCACACACAAGTCTCCTCCTACTACCAGTAAATATAGCTATTACAGTTCATAGGAAATCATAGCCTACAAACAGTCCAACTAGAATCTTGTTGCAAAGTTATTGTCGGTTATAACGATTAAAGGATATTTCAGTAATCGTCCATATAAAGCTGTTGTCTATGACAGGGACATGGACAGAGGAGAGATATAAAAATATATATTTTCTCARCCATCTACACACAATACCCCTTAATGACAAAGTGAAAACATATTTTTAGAAATGTTAGCAAAAGTATTGAAAATTAAATACAGAAATATCTCATTRACATAACTATTCACACCCCTGAGTCAATAATTTGTAGAAACACCTTTGCCAGTGATTACAGCTGTGAGTCTTTCTGGGTACGTATCTAAGAGCTTTCCACACTGGGATTGTGCAACATTTGCCCATTATTCTTTTCAAAATTCTTCAAGCTCTGTCAAATTGCTTATTGATCTTTGCTAGACAATCCTTTTCAGGTCTTGCCATATATTTTCAAGTAGAGTTAAGTCAAAACTGTAACTCAGCCACAGGGAAACATGCACTCTTCTTGGTAAGCAACTCCAGTGTAGATTTGACCTTGTGTTTTAGGTTATTGTCCTGCTGAAACGTGAATTCATCTCCCAGTGTCTGTTGGAAAGTAGACTGAACCAGGTTTTCCTCTAGGACTTTGGCTGTGCTTAGCTCCAACATACACAACATAACCAAAAGTATGTGGACACCTTCTCGTCGAACGTCTCACTCCAAAATCATGGGCATTAATATGGAGTCGGTCCCCCCTTTGCTGCTAAAACAGCCTCCACTCTTCTGGAAAGGCTTTCCGCTAGATGCTGAAACATTGCTGCGGGGACTTGCTTCCATTCAGCCACAAGAGCATTAGTGAGGTCGGGCACTGATGTTGGGTGATTAGGCCCGGCTCGAAGTTAGTGTTCCAATTCATCACAAAGCAGTTCAATGGGGTTGAGGTCAGGGATCTGTGTAGGCCAGTCAAGTTCTTCCACACCGATCTTGATAAACCGTTTCTGTATGGACCTCGCTTTGTGCACGGCGGCATTTTCATGCTGAAACAGGAAAGGGCCTTCCCCAAACTGTTACCACAAAGTTGGAAGCACAGAATCGTCTAGAATGTCATTGCATGAGGTAGCATTAATATTTCCCTTCACTGGAACTAAGGGGCTTAGCCTGAACCATGAAAAACAGCCCCAGACCATTATTCCTCCTCCACCCAACTTTACAGTTGGCACTAGGCATTGTGGCTGATAGTGTTGTCCTGCCATCTGCTAAATCCAGATTTGTCCGTCAGACTGCCAGATGGTGAAGTGTGATTCATCAATCCAGAGAACGCGTTTCCACTGCTCCAGTGGCGGCGAGCTTCACACCACTCCAGCCGACACTTGGCATTGCGCATGGTGGTCTTAAGCTTGTGTGTGGTTGCTCGGCCACGGACTCTCATGTCATGAAGCTCCCGACGAACAGTTCTTGTGCTGATGTTGCTTCCAGAGGCAGTTTAGAAATCGGTAGTGAGTGTTGCAACCGGGGACAGACAATTTTTACCCACTACGCGCTTCAGCATTCGGCGGTCRCGTTCTGTGAGCTTGTGTGGCCTACCACTTCGTGGCTGACCCGTTGTTGCTCCTAGACATTTCCACTTCAAAATAACCGCCCTTACAGTTGCATACATTTGACAAACTGACATGTTGGAAAGGTGGCATCCTATGACGGTGCCAGCTCTTCAGTAAGGCCATTCTACTGCCAATGTTTGTCTATGGAGATTGCATTGCCGTGTGCTCCATTTTTTTTTTACAGCTGTCAGCAACAGGTGTGGCTGAAATTGCCGAATCTACTAATTTGAAGGGGTGTCCACATWCGTTTGTATAAATAGTGGAACACTTTGTATTCAGAACAAAAACGTAATTGTTTTGCTACATTTTTTGCAGTATTACTTTAGTGTCTTGTTGCAAACAGGATGCATGTTTTGGAATATTTGTATTCTCTACAGGCTTCCTTCTTTTCACTCTGTCAATTAGGTTAGTATTGTCGAGTACCTACAATCTTGTTGATCCATCCTCAGTTTTCTATCACAGCTATTAAACTCTAACAGTGGCTTCATGGTGAAAACTGAGCGAATGCCTTCCTCTCCGGCAACTGAGTTAGGAAGGACACCTGTCTCTTTCTAGTGACTGGATGTACTGATACACCATCCAAAGTGTAATTAATAACTTCACCATCCGGYAAATAATATTCAATGTTAGCTTTTTTATTGTTACCCATCTACACATAGGTGCTCTTCTTTGTGAGGCATTGGAAACTCTCCCTGGTCTTTGTGGTTGAATCTGTGTTTGAAATTCACTGCTCAACTTAGGGACCTTACAGATAATTGTATGTGTGGGGTACAGAGATGAGGTAGTCATTCAAAAAACATGTTAAACACTATTATTGCACACAGTGACTCCATGCAAATTATTTTGACTTGTTTAGCCAATATTTACTCCTGAACTTATTTAGGCTTGCCATAACAAAGGGATTGAATAGTTCTTGACTCAAGACATTTCAGCTTTTCATTTTTTATTAATTTGTAGAAATTCTGAAAAGCATAATTCCACTTTGACATTATGGGTTGTTGTGTGTAGGCCAGTGACAAAAAAAATCTAAATTTAATCCATGTTAAAATCAGGCTGTAACACAACAAAATGTGGAAAATGTTAAAGGGTGTGAATACTTTCTGAAGGCACTGTATATACACTGACTGTACAAAACATAACGAACACTTGCTCTTTCCATGACAGACTGATGAGGTGAATCCAGGTGAACGCTATGATCCCTTATTGATGTCACTTCAATCAGTGATGAAGGGGAGGAGAAAGGTTAAAGAAGGACTTATAAGCCTTGAGACAATTGAGACATGGATTGTGTGTGTGTCAATCAGAGGGTGAATGGGCGAGATTTTTTTTTTAAGTATCTTTGAACAGGGTATGATAGTAGGTTGAGTGTGTCGGTTTGAGTGTGTCAAGAACGCCAACGCTGCTGCGTTTTTCATGCCCAACAGTTTCCTGTGTGTATCAAGAATGGTCCACCACCCAAAGAACATCCAGTCAACTTGACACAACTGTGGGAAGCATTGGAGTCAACATGGGCCAGCATCCCTGTGGAACACTTTTGACACCTTGTAGAGTCCATGTCCCAACGAATTGAGGCTGTTCTGAGGCCATTTTAGCATACCCTTTTATCCAAAGCAACTTACAGTCATGTGTGCATACATTTTAAATATGGATGGCCCCGGGAATCAATCCCACAACCCTGGCAGTGAAAGCCTCTGCTCGACCAACTGAGCCATACAGGACCATACAGTAATACGACCTCTTAAAGTAGTAAATGTCCTCACCTTCAGCGGTAATTATGTAGTTGAGGTGCATAGAGCAAGCCCTGGCTGATTATGGTACATAAATGGACAATGGCCTAAAAGTAAGAGGAAGAGAGAAAATTCATTATTAATGATCTGTATGAGTTCTGAGCACTGAGAAGGGACTGGTCTGAAAGCCCAGGGAGATGACTGAACACAGGCACAGACAGACCGACTGCTAGGGCG
Source organism: Salvelinus sp. IW2-2015 (assembly GCF_002910315.2). Taxonomy (NCBI): domain Eukaryota; kingdom Metazoa; phylum Chordata; class Actinopteri; order Salmoniformes; family Salmonidae; genus Salvelinus; species Salvelinus sp. IW2-2015. The sequence goes on along the minus strand of NC_036863.1, from coordinate 24,705,428 downwards.
ATAAATGCTGTCTGTGCCTGTCCTATCTGCCACAGAGACGGACAGACTCAGATAAATGGACTGAGGATGGAAGAGAGGAGAAGGGGGGGGTATATATTTTTTTACATTTTACCTTAATTTAACTAGGTAAGTCAGTTAAGAACAAATTATTATTTACAATGAAGGGAAGGAGGACAGAAGGATCAAATTGGAGCCATTCCATGGATGTGACCTAGAATGCTGTTTATTGGATGTTGAAAATAAAATACATTCCTTTTCCACGGCCCGCCTGTCATATTTTTGGAAAGGACTCCCCAGACACTCATAGTGGTACTTAACAATGGGGGTTCATTGGAAATTCAGTGCAGCTTTCGGTGTTTTCTTATTCACTCTGTGAATGTTATGGATGAACCAACACATCTGCCCACCATTAAAAAATCCCTAACAAGGTATTCGAATGTGTTTAAAGCCAGATTAATTGCTAAAGGAATCTCTAAATAGGTCATTAGATCAGGGGAAGAATGCATATAACAAAATTGCAGAGGTGGATCATTGGGAATCAAACCTTTGGCACTGAAAATCATTCAATGATTTTGATTGAAGGAGGATGTTATTCTGGTGGGTACTGAATCTACAGTTCACTCAGCTTACAATGTGGGTATAACTGTAACAAACACCCCCYTGCACACTGAGGCTGCGCCAGAGGTGTTTCCATGGAAACGGGTTGCCAGTAAGGGCGGGCGGCTGTATGGGTTAATTGGGGGTGGGGTTTATATGAGCCCACCTCAACACAGATGTTACCCCCCCACCCACCCCCCAGGTCTCCAGGGTACGCCTCTCAAAGAAATCAGCCTCTTGGTTACCATGTATCCCTCCACAGGACTCGCCTCTCAGAGAGAGAAAGACGTGTGTCACAAACGACTCACCTACCAGGATTATCAGCACTCATTAGCAGAAGGCTCAGCGGTTTGAACTGAACTAGAAGGGATTTGATACTGTGAAGTGGTGGTTTATGAATGTAACCATATGTAATTAATGTTGTCATAACACTGTGAAATCACATCTGTGTCCTACCTATATGTAAAGGGGCCATGTTTTTTGTTGTTGTTTTGTTTTACAGTGGTTTTATGCAATGAGCCAACAGTGTCCTCTAGTGTATGGATCATTACAGTACTTCTAAGATTGGATCACAAATTCAACATAAGTACTTATTGTATTTCACCTCATAAATAGACTGGGGAAATACTCTCTTCCTCTGCTACAAATGATTCAATATACAAATCATTCCTTTTTATTTCTATGGTTTTTATTAACATATTTCACATTTCATCAGGTCGATATTCCAGGACGTGTTAGCTAGTGACTAAAGAAGACTTCAGGATATGCTGATAAAATAAATGCAATTTCCATAATTAAAAACGGTAGATTTTCTCAGTTATAGAAAAGCATCTGTTAAAAATAAAATAAAGTGATTGTAGTATATATATTTTATAAATACAATTTCCTATACAAATCTGATCTTAACTAGACTTACAAATCTGGCAAATGGTGCCTTGTATACAGTATGTACGTATTTAAATGTATCAATGTTGAAATAATTGAAGAGTGGACTTTGATACACTTTTCTAATAATATATCTTTATTTCAATTAAACTATCTATATTGACACTTTCATTACACTGACTACTATACAACAGACATTGCAGCTTGAATCCCAACTTTAATATCTCTTTAAGTTCCCTAAAACTAGCCTAAAAGCGTTCCAGTGCTAAGCATCAAAAACATGATAGGTAAAGTTCTCTTGCTTGGGTTTGAGGCTGAAGCTGTAGGTTCCAATTCGCTTTCTGTAGCAGAAGAACAAGGACGAGAGACTCCCGACGAAGAAGAGGAACAGTCCTATTCCCAGTAAGATGTAGTCCACCAGACGAAGTGTAACAGAGCTCTCTTTGACGGACACTGCCAGAAAACATGTCAGAATACATTAACTCCCCAATATGTACATCTGATCATCATCATATACTGTATATCATGGGCTATAAGTAGGACATTCTGGATATTTTGGATATTATCAGTAGCCAAGTCATCATGCTGTCACAGTATAGCTTATTTTGATGCAGTCACACTTAGAAGAGCATTTACCTTTGTGTGATCGAAGGAATGGTCCACAGGTTGCTTTTCCCGTTCCGATTAGATTAGAGAATCTTTCTGTCCGCTCAATACAATCCTAACAAAAATTAAATATATGGAAAGAGAACAGCATTGAACTAGTTTAACTTCTTCTCCTAGTAGATACGTTTTCAAAAGCCTCTAGGGTAGTCATACCAAAATGGTTGAACACAGTGGCTGAAATTAAACTGGAAATACCTGGAGCCGGACTCCTGCACCTATTAGGGGTGGCAGGTAGCCTAGTGGTTAGAGCGTTGGACTAGTAACCGAAAGGTTGCAAGATCAAATCCCTGAGCTCGAATCCCCAACCCGAAAGGTTGCAAGATCGAACCCCAGAGCTGACAAGGTTAAAATCTGTCATTCTGCCCCTGAAGAAGGCAGTTAACCCACTGTTCCCAGGCCATCATTGAAAATAAGAATTTGTTCTTAACTGATTTGCCTAGTTAAATAAAGGTTAAAGGGAGAGCCAGGTAGAGCCGAGCTCCAGCACCTTGGGTTAAAGGGAGAGTCATGCAGAGCTGAGCTCCAGCACCATTCGGGTTCAAAAAAGAGTAGGATAAAGTATTAATCCAAAACCCTAACCTTAGAATAGTAATACATTGTACTCACAGCAGTAAGCCTAACCCTAATTTTGGTATAACCCTTATATTCAACCCGCCAGGACTTCCCCAATTCCCAGTTGAACAGTAAATCTAGACATCTATACTTGAGTAGTACAGTATGAATAGAGATGGACAGATACTCACAGGCTGGCAGGTGGCTGAGCCAGTCTCAATACAGATATGAATCTGGCAGTGCAGGTAGATGACATTGAGGTTGACGTAGGAGAAGACGCGAAGGGACAGGCGAGACTTGCTGGAGTTGCCGTTCTCCAAGACTGTGGTGTATGTGTTGGGGAGGGGACAGCTGATGAGAAAAGAGAGACAGAGAGAGATAGATTACTGGCAGAAAGCTTAGAAAGTACCTAAACATCTGAATCTTCACGAACATTTCCATTCTATTCTGTTCTATTCCATGCCACTTAATGGAAACCTAGCATCTAAACTAACTATGATGGGGCAACATAAAAATAAATTGTAGAACAGACCTGTTTTCCAGGAACAAGTAAATTGTTGGTTCCAAAGGGTTGCTGCTCTGGGTGGCCCAGCACTTGTTGATGACCACTTTGATCTGGTCAACTGTGGAGTTGACGCTGACCTCGACCACAACGTCCTCCTCGGGAGACAGGCTGTAGTTCTGAGGGAGAGGGGACATTCCATTCAGGAGCTGAACCGTCACATGGAAAGTCCCTGAGCCCATGACGACATCTTTGATCATGTCATACCTGTCAACAAAATATGTCATGAATAAGATATTTTGTAACAGCATGCTGAATATGTCATAGTTCATAGATACTGCATTACTATATACTGTATGTCAATCAGAGAGACATTTCAAGCCTTTATTGAGTAGAGTTATGTGTAATCCGTTTCAGTCTAGCTGAGCAGTGATTTGTGGGTGTAAAATGGTGGTGACCATAGTGACGGTAGATAAAGTCACCATGGCGCCTGGCACAGCGTACCCTGTGGGGCCATAACCCGCAGAGATGAGGATGGTCCTCCCAAAGGTACACATGATGGGGACCTCCAGCCGTACTGTAGGAACTCTCGTTTTGCTGTCGGGCAGGCTCTGGAGATCCATGGAATTGAACAGAGTCGTCTGAGCAGTGTAATGAGTGCTATTCTGAAATACAAAAGTTAACAGGGGTATGGGAAAGTTATTTTACTTTCTAACAGACCACGAGGACAGTTCAATCTAGTTTGGTCATCAAACATCTGCACCTACAAGAGACCATGTTCACAGGCTGCATGTTGTTTTGCATATTTTTGTTGTTGTTGCATGTTTTGACTAAATAAGGACATTTAAACCTGTAAAACCCAGGTCTGTTATGTACTGTACATTGTAGAATAGCCTTTTATTTACCCAAAACACACCAGAGACTATGCTCGTTGTGACACAAAGGGGCAATAGTTAGCATCCTCTACCCACTGACTCACAAATGTACTGACTCACATATAAGAGCTGTGTGTTACACTGGTCCCAAGCCACCGTCAGCTGGACATGGCTGCTGTTCGCTTCGTTCACTCCACACTCCTGTCTCCCCAGGTAGAGGGAAGAGTCCCCAATGTGCCTCGCCTCCAGGAAGTCCCTCGCAACTGTCACAATGATATAGCTGGCCCTGCACTCCACAGAGATGCCCCTCGTATAAGAAACCAGAATAGCCGGAGAAGTAGGAGTCTTAGGCTGCAGACTCATTGTGATGAGACCGCTGGTCACAGTGGTGGTCATTGCTGTAGGAACGTCAGTGGTGGTTGTGGTTGGAACTGGGGTCATGGTTGTGATTAGGATTGGAGTAGCGGTTGAAACAGTGTTGTTGATTCTAACGGCATTGTTGGTTGGAACTGGTGTGTTGATTGTAGTTGTAGTTTTATTGTTGGATGTGATTGAGGTTGTATTGTAGGTTGTAGTGGTTGAAACTGTATTGTTGGTTGTAACCAGAGTGTTGGTTGTGGTTGTGGTTGTGATTGTAGCTGGAGCTGTGGTCGTCTGGACAGGTGTCGTGATGGGCATTGTAGGTATGGTTGTGGTCAAAGGTGCTGCAGGGCAAAAACATGAAAATTACAGGTTGTACTGTAGTGAACTGATTAGGCAATGAAGCCTGAAGTACTCTAGTATCTCCAAATACCTATGAATTAAGACTATCAAACTAAAGTGAAAGAAAGGATTCTCTATTGTCTACCTGAACAGCCCCGTCCTGGCCTGGAGGGGTTGGAGTCAGTGAATCCATCCAGACAGAGACAGCTGTAGGAGCCCCAGGTGTTAGTGCACTGMGCCCATGGGGAGCAGTCCATGTCCCCTGTACTGCACTCATCATCATCTGTTAGAGACAAAAACAGAACTGGCATTGAAAATCAGGTTAACAGTTGATGCAGATTGGTATCACAAAATGTGCCCTCCATCTAATACTCACAGAGAGTTAGCTTCTTTCATATTTTACCTATAGTATATTTCATCAGGAAGTCCCATTGATACAAATAATAGTTTTCAAGAAGGCCAATTTAAGACCTGGCACATTATCTTGTGCACATTCCTTTTATCAAAATCAAAGTATTCTTACAAATGTAAAAGGTTAAGACAGTGTTACCATCTATACGGGTGTTGTTGCTGTCAACAGTGTATATGGAGCTGTTCTGTAGGGCCTGCATCAGAGCAGAGGACACCTTCAGGATGTCCTGGGACTGACTGGGTGTGAAGATGATGATGAAGTTCACTACTACACTGCCAGGAGTCAGGCCTCTGATCTGAACCCTCACATCTCCTGAGTTCATCAGGGCCAGGATATCAGGAGGGAGAGACTGGAGGATCTATGAGACAGTTAGCGGAGACAGGGTGTTTGTGTCAGTGTTGTTTGATAGAAACTACACAATTACAACATGTATGAACTACAACAACAACATGTAGGAACTACAAAACATGTGTAGGTGTCTTTATTACATCATTAATGTATTCCATGTTTCTACTATTAGTGAGGACAATGACAACATTCAAAAAACATTTATCAAAGCATCCGTTGTGCGATAGCCTTGTACCTCTTCCTCAATACTACGACTGAGATTCTGATACTCCTGGCTAGTGGGGTACAGCAAGGCATCAGTGAACTGCACGTTGGTCAGGCGAACTGTTGCTCGAAGTGTCTGTGCAGCTGTGYAAGGGATACACTCATCCAGTCAATGCACTGCYGTAACTAGAAAAGCAATGGTGTAAAATACTTAAGTAAAAATACTTTAAAGCACTACTTAAGTAGTTTTTTMGGGTATCTGTACTTTACAATTAATATTTTTTACTACTTTTATTTTTGCTTCACTACATTCCAAAAGAAAATTATGTACTTTTTACTCAATATAGTTTCCCTGACACCCAAAAGTACCCATTACATTTTGAATGCTTAGCAGGACAGGAAAAGGGTCCAATTCACAGACCTATCAAGAGAGCATCCCTGATCATCCCTACGATCTGGCGGACTGTCTGAGTGTTGGAGTGTGCCGGTGGCTATCCGTAAATAAAAAAACAAGACAATGGTGCCATCTGGTTTGCTTAATATAAGGAACTTTTACTTTTGATACTTAAGTATATTTAAAACCAAATAACTTTAGACTCTTACTCAAGTAGTATTTTACTGGGGGACTTTCACTTTTACTTGAGTCATTTTCTATTAAGGTATCTTTACTTTTACTCAAGTATGACATTTGGGTAGTTTTTCCACCACTTTAGAAAAGTTTAATATCTGCTAWAGGAGTCAGCTTAATGTGAAAGAGTTTTGCTGTGCCAGTGTGTAATGAATAAAGTGCACAGCATCAGTTAGGAGAACACAACCCTTGTAACAATTAAAGTGTGCGCACATTACAGTTAGTTGATCTGTCGAACATCCTGCACATGGTACTAACCAGTCTTAACCAGCAGCAGCAGGCTAGCCCAATGGCTCCCACAGGCACAAGGAGTGACAGTGACGTTGTAGAGAACCCCAGGTTGCAGCCCTGTCACCTCCCAGACTGACAGCTTTGTCTCCCAGCGTCCCTTGACCTCTGACCCCTCCTTCAACACCACGAGGAAGCTGAGCCCGCTCTGGGATTGGCCAGTCCAGGACAGGCAGAAAGAGAAGCCAGTAACGTTTGAGGCCTGCAAGTTGGTGGTGGGGGTTGGGTCTGAGGGAGAGGGGAGAAGGGAATCAGTAGTCAATCTCACCTTCTATGAAATATTACAGCATCTGAGCTGCTTTGAAATTAGTTGTGATTTTGTTAAGTGTTCAATTTCTTAAAACAATTAGATTAAAGTGGAGCACTTTGGAAAATATTATCCAAARAGCCTCAAGGGCTTCGAGAAACAGCAGGGGAGTCATTGGGGGAAACTGATATTGGAGAAAAAAATTGTCACTGTTATACACTGTATAAAGAGAGTGTTATTGATTTACATACGGCATGTGGATGGTGATAGTGAGGATACACTCAGGTACATGTCCTCCACAGTAGGTCCCATGCTGGTTTGGGGCATAGAGGTGGAGAGGGGCAGGGTAGGAGTGTTGGTGTTAGTGGTATGCTGCAGTGAGGTGGGACTACTCCAGGATGTGAGAGCTGTACTGGTCTCAGACCCGTTGGAGCTGGCTATAGCTAGGTCATGTGTGGTAACAGGTATATGGGTGGAGCTCAGCATCATGCCCCTGTCTGTGGTTGTAGCTACGGCTGCTGGGTTATCAATAAAGCTGGAGTTCCAGGACTGATAGCTGGTGCTGTTGGGTGGCAACTCTGTTGCATTGGCCCACCAAAACATAAGAGTGGCATTACTGGGCAGGGCTGAGGTCACAAGGTCAGCAGCTGAAAGGAGAACAAATAGGTTGAGAGTTTGAGTGAAACATTTTAATTTTGACATTAATTTAATATAACCCAGAGTTAGTATACACCACTCTCTGTTCTTACCTTGGCAGTCTACCCCTGTGTTGTTGGGGTTCAGATCAGTGAATCCAGGACGGCAGGTGCAGCTGTAGGAGCCCTCTGTGTTGGCACAGTCTGCCTGACGTGAGCAGCTGCTGAGAGCGGCATAGGTACACTCATCTATATCTGAAAGGACAGCAYCATAATGTGTGTTATAAACTCAGCAAAAAAACAAACGTCCTCTCACTGTCAACTGCGTTTATTTTCAGCAAACTTAACACGTGTAAATATTTGTATGAACATAAGATTCAACAACTGAGACATAAACTGAACAAGCTCCACAGACATGTGACTAACAGAAATTGAATAATGTGTCCCTGAACAAAGGGGGGGTCAAAATCAAAAGTAACAGTCAGTATCTGGTGTGGCCACCAGCTGCATTAAGTATTGTCGTGAATCTCCTCCTCYTGGACGGCACCAGATTTGCCGGTTCTTGCTGTGAGATGTTACCCCACTKTTCCACCAAGGCACCTGCAAGTTCCCAGACATTTCTGGGGGGAATGGCCCTAGCCCTCACCCTCCAATCCAACAGGTCCCAGACGTGCCCAAAGGGATTGAGATCCGGGCTCTTCGCAGGCCATGGCAGAACACTGACATTCCTGTCTTGCAGGAAATCACGCACAGAACGAGCAGTATGGCTGGTGGCATTGTCATGCTGGAGGGTCATGTCAGGATGAGCCTGCAGGAAGGGTACCACATGAGGGAGGAGGATATCTTCCCTGTAACGCACAGTGTTGAGATTGCCTGCAATGACAACAAGCTCATTCCGATGATGCTGTGACACACCGCCCCAGACCAATCGATCCCGCTCCAGAGTACAGGCATTGGTGTAACGCTCATTCCTTCGACGATAAACGCGAATCCGACCATCCCCCCTGGTGAGACAAAACCGCGACTCGTCAGTGAAGAGCTTTTTGTCAGTCCTGGCTGGTCCAGCGATGGTGGGTTTGTGCCCATAGGCGACGTTATTGCCGGTGATGTCTGGTGAGGACCTGCCTTACAACAGGCCTACAAGCCCTCAGTCCAGCCTCTCTCAGCATATTGCGGACAGTCTGAGCACTGATGGAGGGATTGTGCGTTCCTGGTGTAACTCGGGCAGTTGTTGTTGCCATCCTGACGTGTCCCGCAGGTGTGATGTTCGGATGTACCGATCCTGTGCAGGTGTAGTAACACATGGTCTGCCACTGCGAGGACGATCAGCTGTCCATCCTGTCTCCCTGTAGCACTGTCTTACAGTACAGACATTGCAATTTATTGCCCTGACCACATCTGCAGTCCTCATGTCTCCTTGCGGCATGCCTAAGGCACATTCACGCAGATGAGCAGGGACCCTGGGCATCTTTCATTTGGTGTTTTTCAGAGTCAGTAGAAAGGCTTCTTTAGTGTTGTAAGTTTTCATAACTGTGACCTTAATTGCCTACCGTCTGTAAGCTGTTAGTGTCTTAACGACCGTTCCACAGGTGCATGTTCATTAATTGTTTATGGTTCATTGAACAAGCATGGGAAACAGTGTTTAAACCATTTACAATTAAGATCTGTGAAGTTCTTTGGATTTTTACGAATTATCTTTGAAAGACAGGGTCCTGAAAAAGGGACGTTTCTTTTTTTGCCGAGTTTATGTAGACACTGTGTATATCTACAGGATATATAATATATTCCCTTGAATGAATGTGTGTGCGTGCGTGCATGATTGTGCGTGTGCGTGTTCATGTGTGTGTTCATGTGTGTGAGTATGTGTGCTTGTGTGCACATCTGTGTGTGTTTTTGTGAGTGTATGATTGTGTGTTTGCACTGGTGTGMTGTGTGTTTTTCTGAGTGTGTGTCAATGACACATTTTTTTAATTTCCAGAGGAAACATGTCACAGATGAGTGTGAAGGGGAAATGGAAGCAGAGTGGGACACCGTGGTGTTACTGAGTCAGCACAGTGTTCTCAGTAACACGAGTATAACTCCAACACAGACTACATAATCATAGCCACCAGAAAACCCAATAAAGTCGACAGACAGATGTTACCAGAAATACTGTATATGGTGCTCACTTACATTATCTAGAGATATTTATGGCCCTGGATGTTACACACTACAAAAGCCTGTGTATTTACACCTCACAGTGCAGTACTGTATCCTCTTACCTTCAACTGACACAGAGGTGACTTCTTCAATGTGTTTGAGAAGAAGGTGCAGTTTTGTGGTCGTGTTAGACAAGGACAGAGTTTCAGGGGAACCAATCAGCATAGATGAAGCGGTTCTGAATGGCCCTATAGGCCAGGAGCTGATGTAGTATACAGAGACGTCAGAGGAGTCCAGGGCTCCGGTCACCTATAAGCCAATACAGAATGGTCAAGGCCTATACTGGGAACACACAGTGAGAAATGTAGGGTCTATAATAGACCGTCATGAGAAGAACATAGAGAGAGATACAGTAGCCTACCACAGAGTGCAAAAGCCTTGTGTGGTTCATGATTCCCCCGTCCATGGATATCAGCTGCTGGTAATCTGTCTTCACGGTCACAGTGACGTTGAAGCAATAGCCTCTATTGCCTGAGTGAAATAATAATGAATTTGCAATATGATAATGAACGGTTTGCAATATGATTTTATGTGCCGTGATGTTTACACAATTGCAGTTATTATACAATTTAAACATATATCTTGAATCACTTCAACAATAACGTTGATCTGGGATCTGTACTCACCTGTATGTTGAGGGTTGGTGCAAAAAGAGAGGCCCTCTCTCTGGCAGCACTTTTGCCACCCTGGACAGTCTGAGTCCCATTCACACCCTGTATTCCTGGGTGCGTCCACTACACCCTTGGGGCAGGAGCCTGGCTTGGCAGTGAACTCTCCACTTCTGTTCATAGCTTAATCAATGAGAGAAACAGAAATAGAGAGGGTATCATATCAAATGTTTACAAAGAGCACTGTAAATAGCAAACTACGAACTGCATTCTTGGTCGACAGCCCCATCTATTGATCTTTATTAGATACTTCATAAAAAGGGTTCTCCGTGACAACAGGTCCTGATTGTTGTAGGGCAGGGTGCTGATGTAAATTGTGAAAATTAGAAAAATGTTAAATATGTTCTTTACACATAGATACTTCTGTGTGCTCCTAAATATACTTTGTTTTCATGATGAACAAGTCCTAAAATATAAGCTGGAACACTCACGTAAAGCACAGTAGCTGCCCACTTGTTCATAGCCGTCACAGCACCTCATAACCTCCTCGGTGACATTCATGTACTCAGTCCAATAGGCTGTTTTGTAAAGAGTGACCACACACGTCTTCCAGGGTAGCCATCCGCCACACGACCTCCGGTCCCTGTAGGAGGTCTTATAGGACCACACTTTACTCACCACCGTGCTCTCATGTCCAGTACACAGGTGGTAGCTGGACATAGACAGGTCATATCCTGAAATAAAGAAATACTTATGTTATATAGTATCTAATGGAGACAATGCTGTTCTTTATGATTGCAGAATGTAAGACAATTGGGAAGGGAATTCCAAACAACAGCTACAAATACATAATATTGGAAAATAATTATTTGCAGATCAATGTTGCATAAATAACAGGATATATGAGCACGAACACATAACAAAAGGTTTTAATTTCCACAACAGCCAGCATTCATATAGMGCCAAGGAGTGCCCACACTATAAACGCACATACAGTATGCAACATTTTATGGTGGCACCTGGTTTTAGAAACGGAATCAAAACTGATTAGCAGATATAAGCCACCTGTCTCAACCTGTACAAATAAAACATATTAACAAAGATATCATGGAACATGGCAATAAACAGTGAAGCATACACATGATCATATTATTGATTGTGTCATAACTTATTGTCCTACCTTTAAACAAAGTGCTGTGTCCCCTACAGAGGTCCAGAAGAGCCACGGCGAGACTGAGAGAGAACATCCAACTCATCTTGAATAAATGAAATACGCCACGTATTCAAGGACCATGCTGCACTACCATTTTCAGAGCTGAGCTTTTGGTAACGGTTCTGAGTTTCTTTTCCCTCGTTGTCCACACCCCCTGATATCCTCCACCCTTGCTCCCACAGTCCCCAGTGTAACATACTGCATGGCAATATCTAGATGGAGAGTGCATACAGCTATTTGGAGACAGTGTATCCATTCACATTTGGTTGAAGTGACATTTCTGGAATCCAATTGATCCCTTTGTTTGTTCCTTTGATCCTGTATGTTTCCTGTATTTAAAAGTACTGTTCATCCCTAACTGTTGAGTGTGTGCTTATCATCCCAACCAGTTATGCGTGGCTGGGACAAACATAAGGCTTTGCACATACACTACATGAACAAAAGTATGTGGACACCTGCTCGTCGAATATCTCATTCCAAAATCATGGGCATTAATATGGAGCTGGTCCCCCCTTTGCTGCTATAACAGCCTCCACTCTTCTGGGAAGGCTTTCCACTAGGGGGACATGCTTCCATTCACGCACAAGAGCATTAGTGAGGTCGGGCACTGATGTTGGGCGATTAGGCCTGGCTCAAAGTCGGCGTTCCAATTCATCCCAAAGGTGTCCGATGGGGTTGAGGTCAGGGCTCTTTGCAGGCCAGTCAAGTTCTTCCACACTGATCTTGACAAACCATTTCTGTATGGACCTCGCTTTGTGCACAGAGGCATTGTCATGCTGAAACAGGAAAGGGCCTTCCCCAAACTGTTGTCACAAAGTTGGAAGCACATAATCAAGATTTCCCTTTACTGGAACTAAGGGGCCGAGTCAGAACCATGAAAAACAGCCGCAGACCATTATTCCTCCTCCACCAAACTTTACAGTTGGCACTATGCGTTCGTGCAGGTAGTGTTCTCCTGGCATCTGCCAACCCCAAATTCGTCAGTCGGACTGCCAGATGGTGAAGCGTGATTCATTACTCCAGAGAACGTGTTTCCACTGCTCCAGTCCAGTGGTGGCGAGCTTTACGCCACTCCAGCCGACACTTGGCATTACACATTGTGATCTTAGGCTTGTGTGTGGCTGCTCGGCCACGGAAACCCATTTTATGAGGTTTGGAACTCGGAGGGAGTGTTGTAACCGAGGACAGACAATGTTTACGCGATACACGCTTCAGCACTTGGCGGTCCCGTTCTGTGAGTTTGTGTGGCCTATCAACTTCGCGGCTGAGCCGTTGTTGTTCCAAGACGTTTCCACTTCACAATAACAGCACTTCCAGTTGACCGGGGCAGCTCTAGTAGGGCATAAATTTGACGAACTGACTTGTTGGAAACGTGGCATCCTACGACAGTGCCATGTTGAAAGTGACTGAGCTCTTCAGTAAGGCCATTTTACTGCTAATGTTTGTCTATGGAGATTGCATGGCTGTGCGAATCCACTAATTTGAAGGGTTGTCCACATACTTTTGTATATATAGTATATGTTATGACCTGCCATGACAAACAACATGTTTGTGATGCTAGAGGGGAAGAGATGGTGGCTATGAAAAGAGAGCAGCAGTGACTGTCCCATGTGAATTGGTTTCCACTCAAGTAACCATGGCAGTGTTTGCTCTCATCCTCTCACTAATCTCCTTACCCACTGCCTCCGGCAGGCAGGCAGGTTGGTGAATCAGGAGAGGTGATGTAAAAATGCAGTCACTAAAATACTGTGCTACCTAGTGTTTCACTAGTCTTGCCTAGGGCAACAGACTCAAATCAAATCAAAGTTTATTTGTCACGTGCGCCGAATACAACAGGTGTAGACCTTACAGTGAAGTGCTTACTTACACGCTCTAACCAAAAGTTGTAAAAAAGGTATTAGGTGAACAATAGGTAGATAAAGAAATAAAACAACAGTAAAAAGACAGGCTATATACAGTAGCGAGGCTATAAAAGTAGCGAGGCTACATACAGACACCGGTTAGTCAGGCTGATTGAGGTAGTATGTACATGTAGATATGGTTAAAGTGACTATGCATATATGATGAACAGAGAGTAGCAGTAGCGTAAAAGAGGTGTTGGCTGGTGGTGGGTGGGACACAATGCAGATAGCCCGGTTAGCCAATGTGCGGGAGCACTGGTTGGTCGGCCCAATTGTGGTAGTATGTACATGAATGTATAGTTAAAGTGACTATGCATATATGATAAACAGAGAGTAGCAGCTATTCATGAAATATTAATATCTTCTGCTGGTTATAATGCTAATTTGATTTGATTTGATAACTAAGCTCTCTAGGAAAAGTAGTTACTTTAGAAATTGTGTCACTTTTCCCTCAAAGACTGTAAAACAAAATACATGCTCCATCCTTCCATAAAAAGATCTCTATAACCTCTGGAATTTTAAAGGTTCACTCATCACAACTAATTCTAATGCGGTGTGAAAATTAACTATTAAACATATTAAGCAAATAAACCTAGCCTCAGGAATATGACTGAATCAATTATGATACTCTGAGGCACTGGGGCATATCACTGCATGAAAGGCACATTTACAGGCCGTACGCTCCAGTGCACAAGTCCGAAAGGGTATAGTTTCTGGAAATGTTTGTGTGCACTTGTCCAGCAGTGTTTGGCCCTGCACACGTCCCGTAAATCTCAAATAACGGACCACTTTTGTGCGCAGACATGCACGGACATGTATACAATATGTCCGGAAATAGTTCAGTAAAATCCCCAGAAACTACCACACATGTCCACCCACATACCAGGACACATCTTGAAATTCCAGTGCACGCCTTTGACGTCAGTTGCAATACATCTCCTTCCACGTCCGCCCACGTTTCTCCCATGAATGTCATTAAATGGCCGTGCACTTGCTCAAGGTTGCACATATTTATTCGCCCCACTGAATGCTAATGCTAGTCATTGTTAGCTTGCCTTAGGTGCTGTCAATTGTATAGTAAAAACACAATGAATTATTAAATGAATGACTTACAGTGAATTAGGAATGAATGAATTAATAAATGACTTAATTATTTGTAAAATTATTAATATCACAAATCAACCTTTTCCGAAATAAATATTCAAGCATCACTATCAAGGTTTTTCCAGCACCTCACAACATTTCTATACTAAAACAAGTCTTAGTTCCTTGAATAAAGCTCATCAGTACACTTGTTGAAGGACAACAAATAATTGCAGTAGAGCAGGAGAAAGTGGGTAATAGCATCTGTATTTAGGCTAAGCAGAGCCTGAAACTAAAGTAAAACCCATGGAGGCTAGCCCTGGGCCAAGCTGGATGACTCCTGCCAGTATTCAGCGCTCTTATTTTGAAAACACTTTCATTAATTATTGAATTTCAAATGTGGTGCTTATTTGCTTACATGGGAAAAAGAGGGGTGAGGGTATACCTCATATGGAGGAATACGAACGAGCGTATTCAAAATTCAAAGATCAACAAAAGTGTATTCAAAAGGATCAAGCACAGTACTGACAGGAGTCATCCAGCTTGGCCCAGGGCAAGCCTCCATTGGGGGTGCTATAGCGTTGAGGGTTGATTGGTCCGTGGTATATACAGTGCATTCGGAAGTATTCAGACGCCTTAAATTTTTCCACATTTTGTTACGTTACAGCCTTATAATAAAATGTATTTAAAAAATGTTTTATTTCCTAATCAATCTATACACAATACCCCATTAAAACTGAAATATCACATTTCCATAAGTATTCAGACCCTTTACTCAGTACTTTGTTGAAGCACCTTTGGCAGCGATTAAAGCCTTGAGTCTTCTTGGGAATGACACTACAAGCTTGGTACACCAGTATTTCGGGAGTTTCTCCCATTCTTCTCTGCAGATCCTCTCAAGCTCTGTCAGGTTGGATGGGGAGAGTCGCTTTACAGCTATTTTCAGGTCTCTCCAGAAACGGTAGATCGGATTCAAGTCTGGGCTCTGGCTGGGTCACGAAAGGACATTCAGAGACTTGTCCAAAGCCACTCCTGTGTTGTCTTGGCTGTGTGCTTAGGGTGGTTGTCCTGTTGGAAGGTGAACCATTGCCCCAGTCTGAGGTCCTGAGCGCTCTGGAAAAGGTTTTCATCAAGGATCTCTCTGTACTTTGCTCCGTTCATCTTTCCCTTGATCCTGACTAATCTCCCAGTCCCTGCCGCTGAAAAATATCCCCTCAGCATGATGCTGCCACCATCATGCTTCACCGTAGGGATGGTGCCGGGTTTCCTCCAGACGTGACGCTTGGCATTCAAGCCAAAGAGTTCAATCTTGGTTTCATCAGACCAGAGAATCTTGTTTCTCATGGTCTGAGAGTCCTTTAGGTGCCTTTTGGGAAACTCCAAACGGGTTGTCATGTGCCTTTTACTGAGGAGTAGCTTCCGTCTGGCCACTCTACCATAAAGGCCTGATTGGTGGAGTGCTGCAGAGATGGTTGTCCTTCTGGAAGGTTCTCCCATCTCCACAGATGAACTCAGGAGCTCTGTCAGAGTGACCATCGGGTCTTGGTCCCCTCCCTGACCAAGGCTCTTCTCCCCCGATTACTCACTTTTGCCAGGCAGCCAGCTCTAGGAAGAGTCTTGGAGGTCACTGTGTTCTTGGGGACCTTCAATGCTGCAGAAAGTTGTTGGTACCCTTCCCCAGATCTGTGCCTCGACATAATTATGTCTCAGAGCTCTACGGACAATTCCTTTAACCTCATGGCTTGGGTTTCGCTCTCACATGGACTGTCAACTGTGGGACCTTATATAGACAGGTGTGTGCCTTTCCAAATCATGTACAATCAATTGAATTTACCACAGGTGGACTCCAATCAAGTTGTAGAAACATCTCAAGGATGATCAATGGAAGCAGGATGCACCTGAGCTCAATTTCAAGTCTCATAGCAAAGGGTCTGAATACTTATAAAAATATGTTATTTTATTTGTAAGAAATGTGCTAGGTATTGTGTGTAGACTGATGAGGAAAACATTTAATTTGATTTTAGAATAAGTCTGTTACGTCACAAAATGTGGAAAAGGGGAAGGGGTCTGAATACTTACCGAATGCACTGTAGGTTGCCTTAATGGAAACTCCCCAGACATGATCCATGTGCTGTGGCTCGTCAAGTAGCTCTGGTCCCTCTCCAAGCAGCTCTGTAGTTTTCCATTAAGGGCAGTGAGCACCTCACTCCGCAAGTAGGGGGGCTTGACGAACCACACTGGTTTTCTGTTTTGCAGGCCTCCTCATTGTTCGTCAAGTCCACATTAACTCGACTCCAAATGTCTCTCTCATTCTCTGCAAGCACTCTCGACCATGCATCTAGAACCAATAGAACACAGTAAACAAATGCATAAGTCTCAAGTCATTCATGTTCATATAATTCATATAAAATCTTAACTTTACCCCACTAACCCCAGATTCAGAGTTAGTGAAGGGGAATTCCAACCTTTGACATATATCACCTACCTTCATTGTAGTTCCCCCAAACAGTTTTTGTTATCTTGTGAAAGTACTGAGATTATTGGTATTATTGGACTATTGTGATAACAATAGTTGAATTTCATCCACTTGGTTTAAAGGGGGTCCACATGCCTTTGGCTACATGCACTCGATGTATCACCCACAAACACCGACCCAAAGGTCATTATTATCAAACGAGATATAAGTTTTGCATGTGATACTGTCAATGCACAGAGCTACAGGCATGAGGACTAGAGAAGGAAACAGAATGTTTGCCAAAATGTGTACCAAGCTCATGATTACTGTTATTTTCAGTAAAACAGTCAATACAGTTCTGATCAAATCCAATCAAAATGTATTTATCACATGTGCCGAATACAACAGTTGTAYACCTTACAGTGAAATGCTTACTTACAAGCCCTTAACCCTTAACCAACAAAGCAGTTTTAAGAAAATACCTAAAAAAAAGTAAGAGATAAGAATAACAAATAATTAAAGAGCAGCAGTAAATAACAATAGCGGGGCTATATACAGGGGGTACCAGTACAGAGTCAATGTGCGGGGGCACCGGTTAGTTGAGTTAATTGAGGTAATATGTGCATGTAGGTAGAGTTATTAAAGTGACTATGCATGGATAATAACAGAGAGTAGCAGCAGCTTAGAAGAGGAGGAGGGGAGGGGGCAATGCAAATAGTCTGGGTAGCCATTTGATTAGCTGTTCAGGAGTCTTATGGCTTGGGGGTAGAAGCTGTTTAGATGCCTCTTGGACCAAGACCTGGCACTCCGGTACCGCTTGCCATGCAGTAGCAGAGAGAACAGTCTATGACTAGGGTGGCTGGAGTCTTTGACAATTTTTAGGGTCTTCCTCTGACACCGCAGAAACAATTACTGTTCCAACAAAGTACAGAAATCAGTGATTAACAGAACTACGAGGGCTATAGCAGCCACTCTAGACCAGGTGGTTGGAATTCAAAGTCTGTTTTTATTCTACTTTTCTAGACTCAAATATATAACTTGAAACATGTAATAGGGCCATATATGCACTTTGTATTCCAAGGACCAGGAGTAATAAACCTAGTGTTACACAGAAACTACTTTTCCAAAAATACTTCTTTGTATGGTTCTCCAAGATTGTGTCCCCTATGTTCTCAGGTAAACCTGAGAGATACGTCTGCCTCACAGTCTCGTAATAGGTGGCACAAGAACCTGCAATGGATATAAGCACAAGGTTAATTTGATGTTGTTTTGGTGGCCAGGTCAACGGTGTAGAGCCTTGCTATTGTTTGTAAAAAAGAGCATTAAGCATACCATTGAAAGTATCAACCTTTTTCAGTATTTGAATGAACAAAGAAAATGTAGTACAACATTAACATCTGGGGACGTGTTCGTGCTCTTTGACATCGCACAGACACATTGTACTGGGAGGTAAATCTGTGTTAGAGAGAATGCAAACGTGTTACGTTTGTGTAAATGTTACAACTCAATTCAACAATCTCTAGAATAATCTACTTCTCTAGCTAATTGCCTTTGCAAAAATGTATGTCTTACTAGGTGTGCATGTATGACACACCAGGGTTAAACCACGTTAGTTAACTAGCTAGTTACCTAGCTACAATAGCACGTAAGTATAAACAATAGTATGCAAGTATAAACACCATAGGACCACGCAGCTGTCACACCGCTCGGGAAGGAGACGCATTCTGTCTCTTAGAGATGAACATACTTTGGTGCGAAAAGTGCAAATCAATCCCAGAACAACAGCAAAGGACCTTGTGAAGATGCTGGAGGAAACAGGCACAAAAGTATCTATATCCACAGTAAAACGAGTCCTATATCGAAATAACCTGAAAGGCCGTTCACCAAGGAAGAAGCCACTGGTCCAAAACCGCCATAAAAAAGCCAGACTACGGTTTGCAACTGCACATGGGGACAAAGATCGTACTTCTTGGAGAAATGTCCTCCGGTCTCATTGTATTTCTACTGACCCTTTTAATGGTAAATATATCCAAGAACTTTGGAGTGCTCATGCTGTTCAACAGAAGGACCCTCAATCTAGTCATATAAATGTATGTATTTTTATTTTATGATTATTTTTTTATGTAGGCAAAGTATGTTATGCCTTTGAGAAGATAATGTACAGTTTATAATGACCATTGTTATGTTTAGAGGAAAAAGAGGGAGGCTTGCAAGCCGAAGAACACCATCCCAACCGTGAAGCATSGGGGTGGCAGCATCATSTTGTGGGGGTGCTTTGCTGCAGGAGGGACTGGTGCACTTTACAAAATAGATAGCATCATGAGGGAGAAGATTATGTGGATATATTGAAGCAACATCTCAAGACATCAGTCAGGAAGTTAAAGCTTGGTCGCAAACGGGTCTTCCAAATGGACAATGACCCCAAGCATACTTCCAAAGTTGTGGCAAAATGGCTTATAGACAACGAAGTTAAGGTGATGGAGTGGCCATCACAAAGCCATGACCTCAATCCTATAGAAGATTTGTGGGCAGAACTGAAAAAGCGTGTGCGAGCAAGGAGGCATACAAACCTGACTCAGTTACACCAGCTCTGTCAGGAGGAATGGGCCAAAATTCACCCAACTTATTGTGGGAAGCTTGTGGAAGACTACCTGAAACGTTTGACCCAAGTTAAACAATTTAAAGGCAATGCTACCAAATACTAATTGAGTGTATGTAAACTTCTGACCCACTGGGAATGTGATGAAAGAAATAAAAGCTGAAATAAATAATTCTCTCAACTATTATTCTGACATTTAACATTCTTAAAATAAAGTGGTGATCCTAACTGACCTAAGACAGGGAATTTATGATAGGATTAAATGTCAGGAATTGTGAAAAACTGAGTTTAAATGTATTTCGCCGAGGTGTATGTAAACTTCCGACTTCAACTGTATACACCCATGCATTTTATGGGAAACAACAGTTTGTAGAACAATACAAACAAATTATAGAAGAGGCCTGTGTATTAAATGTAGCAAGCCTAGCGCTAAGGTAGCTAACATTAGCGGTTAGCATGCAACCATTAGAAGATTACTTTTTATGAAATGCATATCTAACATACAGTTGAAGTCGGAATTGAGGTCAGGGCTTTGTGATGGCCACTCCAATACCTTGACTTTGTTGTCCTTATGCCATTTTTCCACGAATTTGGAAGTATGCTTGGGGTCATTGTTCATTTGGAAGACCCATTTGCGACCAAGCTTTAACTTCCTGACTGATGTCTTGAAATGTTGCTTCAATATATCCAGATAATTTTCGTTCCTCATGATGCCATCTATTTTGTGGATATAGATACTTTTGTACCTGTTTCCTCCAGCATCTTCACAGGGTCTTTTACTGTTGTTCTGGGATTGATTTGCACTTTTCGCACCAAAGTACGTCAATCTCTAGGAAACAGAACGCATCTCCTTCCTGAGCGGTATGACGGCTGCGTGGTCCCATGGTGTTTATACTTGCATACTATTGTTTGTACAGATTAACGTGGTACCTTCAGGCGTTTGGAAATTGCTCCCAAGGATGAATTAGACTTGTGGAGGTCTACAATTTTTTGCCGGCTTTCTTTAGATTTTCCCATGATGTCAAGCAAAGAGGCACTGAGTTTGAAGGTAGGCCTTGAAATACATTCACAGGTACACCTCCAATTGACTCAAATGGTGTCAATTAGCCTATCAGAAGCTTCTAATGCCATGACATCATTTTCTGATATGTTCTAAGCTGTTTAAAGGCAGTCAACTTATTATATGTAAACTTCTGACCCACTGGAATTGTGATAAGTTAAATAATCTGTCTGTAAACAAATGTTGGAAAAATGACTTGTGTCATGCACAAAGTAGATGTCCTAACCGATTTAACAAAACTATAGTTTGTTAACAAGAAATTTGTGGAGTGGTTGAAAAACGAGTTTTAATGACTCCAACCTAAGTGTATGTGAACTTCCGACTTCAACTGTACATATAATTAGTGTTGTTCATATGTACAAACGTTCCAACAGAAATAAAAATAATCTGAGACCATCTTGTTCTCACTGATTTATAGACAAATTTAGCTAGCTTGGCTACACTCATATGAATGAGAAAATCTCACTAGTTTTTCACTTGCTCAAAACACTTAAATTATATATCAAAATAACCAGAAAAAAACGCATCAGTTTAGATAAACATGCTATCTATAAAAACCATGCTTATAATTGTTATAAACCTGAAAACAGGATAAATAAGTAGACACAAAGATATTGCTTCTTTTCACTGTGCTTCTCTTGCAACACATGAGGTAGAGAGGCARGCGCCTGTGGCATTTGAGAATTTACGTGATGTGCACCGTCCGGAAATTTCCTGAAATGTACTAATGCATAATTGGGATTTTACTCTCCCAGAAATTCCTGTATCACGCAAGTGTTCTGGGATGCGTGGATCTCTACAGGAGTCTGCACACTAGCATTGGGAAATTCCCACCCACAACCGTGCACCTCAAATTTCACAGGAATATAACAGATTCAATTTCACCCAGAAACTCTGCTTTTCATACAGGCTGTGCTGGAGGGAGGTGAGGGAGGGTGCTCTCAGAGAAGAGGGGTGGCTCAACCTGAGTGACACAACAACCATTAACAGGTGTCATCATATCACTTAGTTCCACAGATTATGGGACTGGCCCTAACTGCAGAACCACAATCATGGTGTCCCCCACTCAGGTGCAGCTTGTTCTATCCAGTTTATTTGCATACCTTAAAGTCTTCGCATATACACACAGATTGTACATACATGTCAAAATTAGGCAATAGCAGTGCCACACCTTCCTTGGATTATCCGCTTGTGAGGTACGGTACTACATGAAGACTTTCCAGGATGTGGTCGGATAAACAGAGCAACAGGCGTCCTCTGGGTATCTGTAATGAGGGAGAGCAGAGGTGCCATAATGACATTTTTAATCACATGTCTTTAATTAGTTTCAGTGGGACAGTGGATCTGGTTACAGAGAAACGCATTCATCCACCAATGTCAAATGCAGATATTACCCCGTGCTTTGATTGTCGTCATTTAGATACAACATAAAAATAACATCAACAATAAGAGAAAAATACATTCTGCATTTAATTATGTAATTCCACATAATTTAACAGTATCCATCTATGGTTTTAAAGAACAGAATATTGATATTTTGCAACTGAGACAGCGATGTTGACCTGATAGCAATATGACAGTTTAAAAAAGAAGTGAATTGGTGTTGCTTCCCAAGGGCCTGTTCACATGTCAAAGAACAAAAATATGGCCTGTCACTTTAAGATGGTTAAATCTGCCTGTCATATCCTACACTCCCGCCTACATGGTATAAAGCAGCCTATCAGCTCACAGCGCACGTGACGAGCGTTCTATGCGATGACCTCATCCCTGGAGTGGGATGACGTCAAATTCAAGATGGATGGAATCACGACTACCACACACTCAACATAATTCTGATATAAAGTCTTTAGTGTGCTGCGTGGAAACAGAACGAATACATAGGGGTAAGTTTAGAAAGCCATGAAACTACTTTGGTTGAGATTGTCTTGCGCTAGTGCTCTACATTGGACTCTTGTTTGGAGAAAAGCTTTTTCTTCCTGACGTAACTCTGAGGTGGTTTCTTCGTCTTTTCTAAACCCCACGAGTAACTGCTCTGTCTGCTCCTGTAGATGCTGCGTCTGCGCTTTAACTAACCAGGGAGAAAATACAGTAGTGGGTGTGTGCGCACACAGTGACCACACACTCGTTTCTCGAGCACTGTGGTTTTATTCTGTTTCTTTACGTTTCTCTTTCGGAAACATTAACACAAAGTGATTACGTGATTTCACCACCAACAACGGTAACAAACAGCCCATATACCGCGTCATTGTTTTAGATGTAATTAACCTATTTAGTACATTACGGAGAGGATACTTGCCAGAGTTCTAAAACCAGTTTCGGCTGAATTTGTGTGTCATCAGGAATTTTAGCCACGTCTCGCTTATTATCTAATGCTTGCTCCCCTGGCTTCTCCCCAGAAACATTCTATGGGCGCAGCGTTCTAAACTTTTCTGGTATGGAATGTACCAAACATATTTGTGTAATCATATGCAATTGATAGCGGTGTCCACAGTTCTGTGTGCAACGGAATGAACGCTATCTGCGTTCCTTCTAAATATGCCCCCCGCCATGTCTTCTGATTAAAGACATGATGTAATCGAAATAGAACCTATAAATGCGCATGCGTTATGTTATTTGCGCTCATAGCACAGATAGATACAGTAACCGCCTACCAGTTGCTGATCTAAAAAAGGTTGGATAGTCTAATGCAGTACTCTTCATGATTTACAGAATACGTGTTTTGGTATTCTAAAATTGAAAATTAAGTATTTACTAACTAGGCATATTTTCACTAATAAATTGTTGGCACAGACTGCATAGCAAAATACCTCTTACCGAAAAAAATCAGGCTTCTGGCAAACAGTTGTCAAGTCTTTGGACAATTTGTTGCAAATTTGCAGCAAACTCATATTTTCACATGCATATGGGTTTTGTGGCAGACTGTTGCGGTAAATTTGCGGCAATTTGTGAACTTCTGGTGATCAATTCTGGGAAACTTGTGATGAACTTTCTGATTGCTGCAAACTCAGTATGAATATGCAAATTAGACCAGGGAAAAACTAAAACATTAAATGTAGTAAATATACTAAACATGTATTAAATGTCTTAACAGATACAAATAAATCCAATACATCTTGAAATCATCAGCATGGTAAAAAGAGCAAAGACTAGATATTTCTCAAATAAATTGTTTATTTAATATTTTTATGTAGCTACAACACATACATGAGAGAAATGTGAACACTATGGATGGGGATGTTGACCTTAGGATGTTTAAAGGGGCAACTACAGAATTATTTACATGAGCCAAGTGATAACTGAGCAATAGATTTCAACCAATGGAAGTAAAAAAAAATCATTAACAAAATGTAAATAATTAAAACAAAACTAAATCATACCCTGTTCAGGACTATTGCCTTTTTGAGTGAACTTTGGAGATGGTGGCCTTGTGGAAGTCCTTCGTCCAAGCATGTACTGAAACAATCAGAAAACACCAAACAAACATAGTCATTCATCATTAAGGTTGTTGGAATTTTCAGAGGGTTTTGTGATGAATGAGCAATCTGATTCAATGAACGCACATTTAGCTATATTCTGCGACAACACTCCAGTAAGCTAGCGTCTCGAGCATGGTCGCGAGGCTAACGTTAGCTAACTAGTAAACCTTACCACAAGCCAGAAATATTAGCACAGAAAATGGCTAGCTAATGGTCGTTCGCTAATGCTCAAGCTAACGTTAGCCAGCTACCTAATTATGATAGGACAACCTATTTAACCTGAATCAAATTTAACCATCAAATTCATAATTTGTAACGTTTGTTACTTACCGTTTTCACAGTTTTCAGTCTGCCAAAACACCCTTAGTTTGTCTAAATAACATTAGCCATTTTCCACTCACTAAGTCGCACTAGAGGACTTGTTAGTTGCCACGTCTTGACACGTGCTCACATTATGGTGAACTTATCCCACTGGCTGGGTCAGATATCCATAATGTATTTTGTAGTGTTGCATTGGGCAGGGGCTTTGCTGACATGCATCTAAAATAATTGGTTGAGTTTGCCCCACCAAGATTTACATGCTAAAATCAGCACTGCCATAACCCAACCTTAATAACCCAGTACCAACTACCCAACCTTGCTGTTTTTACAGAAAACAACCAAACTATTGACCCAATGCCTGCAACCCAGCAATTGGGTCATCCAAACAACCCAGCATTTTGTAAAGTGTAACTTACATCTCAAAGCCATGCATGCAAGAAGTCTTGGCCTGTCTGGTGCACAAATATTTTTACATTTTACATTTAAGTCATTTAGCAGACACTCTTATCCAGAGCGACTTACAKATTGGAAAGTTCATACATATTCATCCTGGTCCCCCCGTGGGAATTGAACCCACAACCCTGGCGTTGCAAGCGCCATGCTCTACCAACTGAGCCACACGGGACCAAATATTTCTCTGTCCTCAGTTTGATTGAAGGCCTCAATCTGTATTTTTGCCTTGTAACTGATTGTTTCTAGATCAAGAGAAGGAACATCATGATCAAGATGAGTTAGCTTCTACTAGTTTTAAGCAATGAAAGATCTGATTGTTACAAAGAATGAATGTATGGGCTACATTTGAGAATACATGCATTTGCTTACCATATCAATCTTGAAGACAATACTAATTTATCACTCAAAAAAAGTGTTATGAGTGATTGCACCGCAAACATATTTCCAGGGTGTTGATGCATCCTCCTCTCTGCCTCTTCCAACACCACTGGTAGGGGAAGGGTATCCATCTGAAAAAATAAATGTTGCATTATTGTCAAATCAACTCATATTGTTGCTACCTTAGCAGTTGTGCTAGCTAACATGATACTGAACTGTGACACTAGCATATTGGCATGTATATTGGTATTAAGACAGCAACGTATTCACCCAAAAATATAAATGTTTAGGAAAATCATTAGTTAGCTAGCTTCGCTACCTATCACATTAATTGTGCAAAAATGGGATAGCTAACGTTAGCTAGCTAAGCACTAGCCAGTCATTGGCACTGAGATTGAAACTGGTATCAACAAAATGTGTTTCACTCTATCCCATAAAACATGACATTGCTAACTAGGTGTCATTTACCAAATAAAATGTTGAAGTTTATTCACTAGGAAGTTTAATTAATAAGTTAGACACTCACAGGACAACTTTGGTAGCTAGCTAAAATAGCTTGGTTTCCATTTTTCAACAGATGTTTCTAATCCCGCTGATTATGTAATCAACGGTTACTGGTCTTGGAATGTTTTGCAACAAGTTATGCCACAGATTCAAATTGAATCTTGAGAGAATTGTCTGCCAGAAAAAAATCTCTGGCGAACTCTTTGCCACTTGTGGCAATAAATATTATTGCTGCTAAAGATTTGCCACAGATTCACCATTAGGTGCAAACATTTGCAAACTACTGGCAACATTTTGTGGCACACCATTTAGTTTTCAGCAAATTTGCCAGAAACTTGGGGAAGTTTCTGAAACATTGTCACACCTGTATGTCATATAAGAATTTGGCATAATGTTATTAGATTCTTATACTTTTTGCAACTTTTCTGCTGTTATTTATTTCTTTAGGTAGATTTATTTGACACATAGTTTGTTTGATTTAATGTATTTCCTAAATGTTTAGGATTAATCATTAATTTTTTTTTACTGAAAAATGTTAGTCAAACTAAGGGTCTTGAAATTAAAATCCTCATTTTTTTTCTTGCCTTTCAGTCAGAATGGAGAGTCTGGTGCACTATAGTAATCCCTCCCATGGCCTCTCGGTCCTGGGGATGCTCAATGAGCAGCGCCTGAAGGGGCAGCTCTGTGACACAGTCTTGGTTGTCGGGGATCAGAGGTACCAAGCCCACAGGAGTGTGCTTGCTGCCAGCAGTGAGTATTTCCAATCCCTGTTCACACGGAGGCTGTCTGACACCCACAAAGTGATACAGTTGGACTTCTGTGAGCCTGAGGCCTTTGAGGTAGTGCTGAATTACATATACTCATCCTCCCTCTTCGTGGACAGAGGCAGCCTGGCAGTCATCCAGGAGATGGGATACAGTCTAGGAATCCCCTTTCTAACCAACATCATGTCAACAAGGCCGCATGTGTCCTACTGCGTCTCCAGAAAAAGGTTGTCCTTCTCAGAGGAAGATGACAACGACAGCCAGCCGAGGAGTGTCATTATGCGCCAGAACCGAGGTGGTGATTCTCCTGGCCCCAGTCGCTACAGTTCAAATTATCAAGGAGAGCCCTCAGGACACAGGAATCCAAACGAACCAGCCAGGAACACTGCATCCAATCCCAGAAAATCATCTGAAGCAACTAGTGAGGCTTCTGATAGCAAGCCCATCAGTTCATATGCCTCCATCTTAAAGGGGAAGACATCATCACGTACAGGGTCATCAGTAAGGCCCCAGCTCACCTCCTCAGTCTCCTTCAGTGAATCTCCAACAGTCATGTTACAGACTGAGTCTGATCTCAGCACTAAAGAAGAGGAGGTGGAGCAGAGGCTCTACAGACCCAAATCAAATTTTCAGGGCTCGGCAGGGGAGCCTATCCAGACCATTGACAGGAGTGGCCCACTCATAAAAAGCCTGCTGCGCAGGTCATTATCCATGGACAGTCCCGTCCCGGTCTTCTCCCCAACGCTGGAGCTCAATAAGCTGCAAGGCCGAGAACAGTCTGTTGTTAAGATGGTGGCAAAGACAGAGGAAGGGACTCAGAGTGAGCACAAACACAGTGTGAAAGTGGTTCCGCCACTTCTTCTCAGGTCAAGGCACCCCAGTAGGTATGATGATGAAGAAGAAACTCAGGGAGAGGTGTTCCATGTGAAGACAGAACCTAGCAGCCCACTGTCTGACCCCTCAGAGATCATTAGAATCACAGTAGGAGATTCTCTACCAGTAAACCTAAAAGACATTGAAATTAATTTTGACCAAGGACCTACTAAGGCATTTTATAATCTCCCTGGAAAGAGAAAGGTGAGAAGAGACAACAGAAGGTACCCATTCAAAAAGTCCAAAGGTGTGAACAAACATGATTTACCACGTGAAGATGAAAATAACATGTCAGAATCTGTACCTCACAACTCCAACATGGACGACAATGATGGAGACTGGACTGATGAGCCCAGGCAGAGCAAGATGTTTAAATGCTGGAACTGTTTAAAAGTGTTCAGATCCAAAGCTGGACTGCACCGCCATGTTAACATGTATCACAACCCAGATAAGCCATATGCTTGTGACATCTGCCACAAACGCTTCCACACCAACTTCAAAGTCTGGACCCACTGCCAAACCCAGCACGGAGTGGTACAAAACCCTGCTTCATCCTCCAGCTCGTTCCAGCTGGATGAAAAGTTTCAGAGGAAGCTGATTGATATTGTGCGAGAGAGAGAAATAAAGAAAGCCTTGCTCATGAAGCTGAGAAGGAATAAGCAGGGTTCGCAGTCTCAGGTGTTTGCCAAAAAAGGTGGCCTGAGGTCCAGGTCAAATTTGATATGCCCTTACTGTGGGAAAACGTTTTTGTTTCTGTCTCAGTTCAAGCAGCATTTGAAGACACACCCTGCAGAGAGAGCCAACCAAGAGACTGAGAGAGAGAGCAGTCTCTGCCAAAAGGACCAGGACCAGCCCGGTCAGAGAGAGAACACAGACACAGAGGTTTACTCCTGCAGACTCTGCAATGAGAAGCTGTCCTCTCACTTTGAGCAGGGAGACCACGAGAGGGGTTGTCGACACGCAACCGTGTGCCCGTACTGTGGCCTCCGATTCTCCAGCCCAGCGGTTAAAAAAGAGCACGAAGCACACTGCAAGTACAAGAAACTGACCTGCCTGGAGTGCATGCGGACCTTCAAGTCCTCCTTTAGCATATGGAGACACCAGGTGGAGGTTCATAACCACAACATTATGACTGTTAAGGAACAGCTGAGCCATCAGGAGGAGATCAATGGAGAAGTATCTGACCACCTCGGAAGGCCGCTCCATACCCAGGAGTCTGTGGGAGCGGGGAGCTCCAGAGAGGACATCATCTACAGTGACTCTTCAGGTCCGCCTATGTTCGACTCAGAGGATTCTTTATCATTCGTGCCCGAGGACTTGAGTGTTAGCCAGCATAAGAACGACCATCATGGCGAGCTGACAGTGAAGGAGGAGCCCATTGAGGAGGCTGTGAGCGAGAGGGAGGACATGACGTCTGGGGCCTCCATTGAGCCCGAGGAGCCAGGTGTTTGGCCATGTGAAAAATGTGGCAAGCTCTTCGGTGGCCACAAAGACCTGGAGCGCCACCAGGAGCTGCTGTGCCACATCAAACCCTTCATCTGTCACATCTGCAATAAGGCCTTCAGGACCAACTTTCGTCTTTGGAGCCACTTCCAGTCCCACATGTCCACCTCCGATGAACCTGGAGTGAGAGAGGTCGATGATAGGCACCCTTCGTCTCCCTCCCCCTCACCACCACCGGCGGTCACACAAGCAACTGGACGTCCTGCCCCACAAGTTTCTCCACCTAAACCAATGGAGGCAGAGCCAGTGGTAGCTAAATCTGTGGTAGCTAAGGATGAGGAGAAGCCTGTAAGCTCGTCGTCAATGCCCAGGACCAAGAGGCCGGAGATGGACAGATCATACAGTAGCCCCCTACCCAAGACGGATAGTGTGGATAATCCTCTCACCCCTCAGGAATCAGAAACCTTTTTTTACCATGCTCCCACTCTCTCTGCCCTCACGTTTAAGAGGCAGTACATGTGTAAGCTCTGCCACAGGACATTCAAGACTGCCTTTAGTCTTTGGAGCCATGAGCAGAGCCATAGCCACATTTGAATGTGTCTCACTTCGACACCTGTGCTCTGTTTTGAGCCTCTGAGATGATACTTTATGCTCACAGCATCGTAAAATATCAAATACAACTCTGTCTACACAAGAAAGATTTTGAATGTATCTATTGCTGTTGGTAGTTGGCTTTCCTTCATGTTATATTTTCCAGTGGCCATGTGTGTTGGTGTAAAGGTGTGAAAGTGAATGTGTGCAATTAATTGCTATTTYCCTTGTCATCAGCTCCTTACAAATGTTACTTAGCTTTTGACATTGTTAATACTGCGTAAATATATTTCAGATAACCCCCTTTGACTCGTCCTTACCTATTAAAAGTCTTTTGATTTAGGAATTGCTGTACTGTACAATT
Source organism: Salvelinus sp. IW2-2015 (assembly GCF_002910315.2). NCBI lineage: Eukaryota > Metazoa > Chordata > Actinopteri > Salmoniformes > Salmonidae > Salvelinus > Salvelinus sp. IW2-2015. The sequence goes on along the minus strand of NC_036863.1, from coordinate 24,675,602 downwards.
CAAGATCAGTTAAGTGCTTTTGCTTAAATTGTGAATTTGTGTTGATTGATGCGTGACGAATATGAATATGATATTAGTGGCATCGGGCATCATGTTTATTGATATGCACTTGGCAATTCTGTTCACTATTAACATTGCGCATATTTGTCAAATTACATTGATTAATTATTGTTATATTAATCTTTATTTTAGATCCTCTGCATCCCATTAACATTTCAGCTATAATCTGTTTTGTACCATAAAATTATGGTTTTCATATTGACTATTCATATTAATTCTTCTTTATTCAGATTTGGTCATTGCCTTAGTGATATTTCGTGTAGATTATACAAGTAAACAAAACCAAAGAGGAGATAGATTAGCAAGGGGATAAGAACTGGAAAAACGTGCAGTATTTTAACTGACACTTTTTGTAGATTCTGAGAAAATAAATTATCTTTATTTCTATTTTAATTTTAGGTATCACACAATAAATTACAGATCATCATGAATGGATTATTGTGTAAAGAATAAGGAAAATATGTACTTTATTGGAAATAAGTTTTGTTTACCTTCTGGGCATGGTGTATGGTAGATTTTGTTGTAGGTTTTTTAATGATTAATTTGGTACAAAAATACAAAATAACTTGTATAGTAATACATACAGAAGAACGAATTTGAATGACCAAAGACATGGGTATTGTATCACTGCTCTGTGACGGCTCAATACCAGTATGATGAAGTCTGAAATAGTTTGTATGATAATTACACAAGTAATCGTGTGAATTGATAGCATGGTCTTAGCATATGCATCCTGAGACAATTGACAAATGTTCTGTTAAAACGAAGCACAATAAATCGTTGCAGATTAACTACTTTTTTTACTTGGATATTTTAAATGATTTACAGCCAAGAGCCAATAAAGGTTTAAAAAATGTAAGAACGTGAAAGCAAGACTTGCCCTAGGGGAAAAAGTGGGATTTGGAAAATAGTTCCTTTATAACAGTCCAATGTTTTTGGGTTGCTGTGATTGTGATGGCTTGCTAATTACAGTACATCTGGAAAAGAGGATTTAATTATTGATGATAAATGTTTTTATCATTTGTACACTGATTGAGAAGACCGCAATAACCACAGATATTGATATTCAGATTTGAAAGATGTAACTTTTTGATGTTTAACTTCTGTGGTTAGGTTAAAACAATGTATTTATATTTGTGCTCTGAATTTTTGTGGAAGATCTTAAAAAAAGAAATTGAGTTCAAAGAAATTGAATATAATTTTGTGTATATGGCGGTGTTTGTATAACCTTACATTTTTTATCTTTAATTAGTTTGTTTATGAAAATAGATATCTTTAGTATTATTCTATTTCTGCAATAATGCATATTTGTATGGGTTGCATTATTGTTGCTTTACATAAAAGGCAGCCATTTTGTGTTTTTTTACAGTTTTTGTGCTTGAATTCTTTCTGTAATAAAGAGTGATATTGCGGTAGCTGCCTTGGTATTGAGTGTGTATACTGTTTGGATTGCGTTAATAAGAAACTAACACCCTTGAATCATGTGAAAGTTTTCAGGAGAAGTTGGTATGTGTTTAAATGAGTAGTGCCTCTGTACTTGGCTTTAGCTTCCATTGTGGAACTATTGAAACGGCAATCTGGTTGAAAACATATTTTTTTCAACATGGTTGCACTAGTTGCAACATTATTCAGGCATGTTCAGAGCTGTTATAGATAAAATAACTGTTACAGATGGAAAACCGCTAACTAATGTGACCAAGAGAAAAGGTGGCAATGTTATTCCTTGGACAGATGGTCACTGCCATGGGTCACATAGATGTTTTTCAAGCTATTTAGCCACTTGGACAGAGGTTACATATTTTTTGGGCTGTGAATCAGGAAGTGAATTTGTGGTCTGCACTGATGTGGAACTTTAGGTCATCCTCTGAATAAAAAATATATGATTGGAGAGGTAACCTTTGCAACAGATGATGAAAAACATCCATACAGCTGAATGGCAAAGAATGCTTTTGAATAAAGCATCTGGCCTCTCAACCTAAAAAAATGCCCTGACTGTTTAGTTATTCATTCTTTATTGGAAGATTTCTTCCACATCTTTGCAAGTTGACCTGTCTGATGATGCATGCTTGGTATGCAGTATACTGCACAAATCTGAACCCGTAAAGGACAAGACAGGCCAACAAGAACATTGGCCGTCTGCAGTAAATCACCTGCTGGGTGTCAATAAAGTGTGGCGATTCAACGTGTAGTCAGGAAATTATCATAAAATAATTAACGAGGTTCTGTGGTCAGAGGCAATAGGATGGCAACCCACCACGAACAACCAATGTCCGTGTTGGTCTGTCTTGTCCTTAACATCAGTAAGCACAGTAGCAGGTGGTTTTCTAAAATAACAATTGGGAATGTGAAATTAATTCAGGTGATACATTTTATTTTCAAAAGTGAAACATCTTTCTTCACATCATTTTCTTAGAAGCAAATATCAAACATAAATCAGAAAATTACTTTAAAATTACTTGAAAAGATAATTAAAACTTCCATAAAGCAGTTATTAAATGAAAACCTGCTTCAGACAGACATGTTACTTGTAGCACTTTGTTCATACAAAAAACATAAAAGCAAAAATGGTACTTGACAATGTTATACTCTGTACTATCGGATGTGAAAGGTCATGTTTCAGTGTTGACAAGTGCATTTAGAGAAAGAGTAGGGATAGATAACTAGGATTGTAAAATGACTGCTTACAAATGTGCACACACTGCTTACCTCATTTGCACACACTGTATATAGACTTTTTCTATTGTGTTATTGACTGTATGTTTGTTTATTCCATGTGTAACTCTGTGTTGTTGTTTGTGTCGCACTGCTTTGCTTTATCTTGGCCAGGTTGCAGTTGTAAATGAGAACTTGTTCTCAACTAGCCTACCTGGTTAAATAAAGGTAAATAAAAAAATAAAAATAAATAAAGTGATTTTACTTTCTGATTAGACATTGGGTGGTTGTACTTCTAGCATACTAACTAATAGTTAAGACACCCATGGGCCTGCAAATACCCATGGGCCTGCAAATGCCCATGTCAATGAAGCAATTACATCTCATAGTCAATAAGGCCCACAATTTAGCCTGGTCCCAGATCTGTTTGTGTTTTCTTGCCAACTTCTATGGTCATCCTATGATCCCAACCATAAGAGTTGACAAGATAGCCCAAACGATTTGGAACCAGGCTACCCACAGCCATGTTTTAAGATGCACATCATTTTGAGGTGCCCTCACAGTGCTAAGGTGTCTTTTATTAGCCTTCTCATGGTGGTGCTCACTGAGGTGCCCAGCGTATCAGTGATCTGAAAAGTGATTTTGTACAGGTAAGGTTGGACATCTTTGAGGCTGGTGTCGAACACATTGTCCACTTCTGACTGGGTGGGCATCTTGGGTAGGTACTCGTGCCGGTTGATCACCTCCACGATGTTGATCACCTTCTCACCCAGCTTCTCGCCCACTTTCTCCCGGCAGATCTGTCTCTCCTGCTCGTTGGCCAGGTTAACGACATTGACCTTGATGCTCCAGACCTCCCAGGGAATACACTCATCAGAGAAAGGCCAGCGGGACTTTTTTTTCTGYTAGAACTCCAGTGAGATTTGTCCCATTCCATCCGTCCCATTGCCCATGGCATCCTGTAAAGCACAATATAGATCCAGAGGTCAATGGATGCCAATAAATTACAAGTATGGTTATACATAACATAACCCATATAATATCTAGCTATACGTTTTAGTGGATAATATCTATACATTTCAACAAACAATCAGTCATCATATAGGCCTACCTTGAATTCTCCTACTGCTTTCCTGATGGCCCTGTCAAGCTCATCGGAAGAAACACGAACAAAACTGAAATCAATAAAGTCGCAGTCAATGTCCTGTGTGCCAACAGTACCAATSGAGTAGGTGCCCTCTTTCTTGTAGTGAAATTTCCCAGTGCTGCGATGCAATAAGATAGTGTGCAACAGAGCCAACATGGCCTCGTCCACCTGTCTTCCCTCCACCGACACTTCTAGAGCCTCCGAACGGCAGTTCATGGTGATCTGCTTCCCCACAGAGGCAGATGGTATATATGGGGGAATTCGCTATTCCAGCACACCCTTCAACTGTTGTTCACGTTCCATAAAACTAGGCTAAACATCAACACAAGCTAGCTAGCTAACGTTACTGCTAGCTATTGTAAGTAGCTAACTAGCTACTAACGCATCAAACGTTGTGGCAAACTCGATGGTTATCAAGAGAACACGTTACTTTTAGACTGACTTGTTTAATATTACAACATGTGTAGAAAATGTGTTGTTCCTAGCTATGTTCTTTATAAGTATTTATTAATAACAACATGATGACACACAAACTGCAATTTCGCTGTCCTACTAAAAAGGGGAGGAACTACTTCTGTAAACACATCGGGAAAACTACGGAAAGTCCTGTGGACCAATCCGAACCTTGTATCCGTTCTTATACCCCAGCAATGTAACACGTGTATAAGATACAAGTCAGCTATAAGTCAGAAACGATCAATAAAAGCTATGTAATTGCAGTTATTTCTACATGAAAACGCTGATTTTCCTTAGAAATTCAAATGTATTTGAAGATAGAATTTAAAGTTTGGGAAAACCCACTAGAGTATAGATGAAAGCACTTTAGTTAGATATCGCTATGCACTCTGGGAATAGCAGTTCATGCCACATCACATGACATTTGCAATTTTTCGATATCGGTCATCGACGGTATCGGAGATGGTCTTTAAGCGTGTGATGAGGCTTTATAGATAAGGACTTCACAAAATAAGATTTTTTTTTCGTCGTTTGAAGCCACGAAAAACTTTCACTTGGCTTTACGCCATGGACGCCAGAAACGATTCATTGACATTACATTTTGGACTACGTGATATTAGCTAGCTAGATAACTTGCTAAATTAGCTGACGTTGACTTGTAACGTTAATCGAAATGAGAGAAAGGTCTGATGCTAGCTAGCCAATTTTTATGAAAAGCTCGTCGTTATGTGTAGTTAGCTAACTTACTGTTGTTGGCTAGCAATACTAGGGGCTAGCTAGCAAACACAGACATTTGATACAATGATGTGCAGCTAACGTTAGAGATGAGTGGAGCTTGCTCGAACTTGCTTGGTCTAACTTACTCAAAATGCTCCGTTATTTAGTAGGTAGCTAAGTTACTTGCAATAACTTTAAGGAAACCATTCATATTGCTTGCTTGTTAGCTACTTAGCTTTCTACTGCAGTTTTCAAACCAGATAGCTAACGTTAGCAAGGATTAACTACTTCCTTGAAGTCTATAGTTACTCATCTTGGGATATTTTAGTTGGATGTTGAGCCTCCATCAGTAACCACGATATTATTGACCAGATAAGAGGCTAACATTGCATAGAGTTACTGGTTCAGTGGTTGAACTTGTTGATAAGACTAGGTCTCATTGCTAATATAGCTGGATCCATAACTCAGTTAGATGGCAAACGTTAGCTAACTTAATTGTCTTGAATGACGGGGASTTAATTCAAAAGCGCATCAGACCATGTTTTTGTACTGGTCTTACTTTCAAGAGACCATTGTCATTAGTTAAATAAATAGCTAGCCAGCTATTTAAGTCAGTTGCTGAGGATGACTGACTCAGAAAGTCCCCTTTCAAATTCTGTTTTGGGAGACTTGCAGTGGCTTTGCATGGTAACACTGTTCATTGCATCCAGCATTACATTGATACTGTATCTAATACAGTATTTTTACGACGATCTACGGATACAGAAGCCTGAGCAAAACAATGCGGTTTCGGAGGAAGCGGACGCTCTGTTGGGATGGGCGCTGTCACTGAAAAGCTGGAAAAGGCAGTGGAGAGGTGTTTGGTGCAGAGCGTTGAATGACGAATCGAGGAAGTCTGGGGTGAGTCCCATGACCCATACACTAGTTTATTTAACTTTCCAAATTACTATGGATTTACACAAGTTGCCTGTAGCTAAATAAATGAATAGGAAAGTCAGTAACAGACGTTAGAAAGAATCTACTATATCAGAACAAACAACATATGAATACAGGATCTGTATTAAATGAAACAAGACCTGAGCACACAGGTAAGCCTTGTAGTAGAAGAGATCACCTTCACAGAATCCAGTGTCAACAATCTTGATTCCTGTACCTTGCTACTGTGCCTTGTAACCTTTTCACCTCATACCAAATTGTAAACATGATCAATTTGTAACATGTTCTCTGACTCTTTAGTTGAAACTGTCAAAAATGAAGTGTAATGTTGAGATAATGTCAGTTGTTGGGGCATAGCTTTTTGCTGACCACCACCTGACCCAGGTACTCCTAACTCARACAGAGCCCAGTGCAACTAACATTTGAAGAGGAGAGCCTTCAGTCATCAGAGCTGGTGGTTGGCCAAGTGTCCAGCTTCAAAAAATCTGCTGGTCAGAAGGTAAGATAAAGTCCCTGTGTCTCAGACTGGCTCTCATCGAATGGCTAGCAACAAATTGCACACAGAATGAAAAGCTCAGTACATGATTTTGTATAGTTCAGATATGGTTCATTGTTGTTTCTAAATGCTTATTTTCCTGATTAAAATCAAGTTTGAGGTAAGAGTTTGACAGTGGATGACTCTTAAACATTAGCTACAGTTAGTAAAGAAAGCAATTATGCTGTTGCCATTTCCTAATCAATGTGCCCTAATATCATAACCAGCCTCTATAGTCAATGTAAATGGCAGTGTTCTATTGGTGCTGCAGCCTTTTAACTTCATTTCAGGTCCGCAGTGGCCAATATTCTGATTCACACAATGTCCATTAGCTTCACTGGCACTTCCAGACATTTTCCTCCTCGCCTTAAATTGTCTGGCCAGAGCCAATAGCACATTTTTACGACCTCCTCTCCAGCTCCAAGTTTATGGGATCCTCATATAACCAGCGCCTCTTCTAAAAAGGTGAAGAGAATTCTCACTGTTTTTATACATTCTCTGTAAATCAATAATATTTTCACCAATAGCATTAGCAGATTTTGTATGGAAAAGGAAAGCAAAGCAGGGTTTTTCAGATGGACTAGTCTGTTATTTAAGCTGCAATACCTAACTTTTTGGGCGACCTGACCAAATTCACATAGATGTGAATTATAGATCTGTCCTTCTCATTGAAAGCAAGTCTAAAAAGCAGTAGATTTGTTCTATGTGTGCTATTTCTACGATTGCCGTTGTTACGTTTTTGTATCTTTTACATTTTCGGTTTTGTACACCAGGTTCAAACAACTGAAAATACAATATTTTTGGTTATTGAAAATATATTTCACAGCGGTTTAGATGGTACAATGATTCTCTGCACTTGTTTGTTTTGTCACGAACTGAAATTAGGAGAGCTATTAGAATTTTATCAACCAGGAAATGTCGAAGTGATTTCTGCACATTGCACCTTTAAATGCCTGCTCAATTTATTTTGTTTAGGATTTTCTGTAATATGCAAGATCCAGATGCTGCTTCATTGTTTTTAGAGACTTTGGTAAACAAAGGCTTATCCTTGACCTGCCTGCATGAGTGAGTGTGCAGTAAGAAGCTTAGTAGCTGTCTCCTTATAGCCAGCCCAGTACAGATCAACACTAAGGAGATGAGGGAAGTGATGATGAGGAGGATCCTGCTGGGAGAAATGGGAAGTATGATGACATACTTCATGTTTGGAGCTTTCAAGTTGATTGTTGTCACACACTGAACTAGTCAAAAAAAGAAAAAAGAAAACACACACACACATTAAGAAGAAAACCAGGTAAACAAGTCTGAATGTGAACCATGTATGTACTTTGCAAGAATACCACAATTATGATTGGGCATGTTTAGCACCAAGCACCTTTTTACCTCAAATAGTTTTTTTGTGTAACCTTGATTACTGTACGGTACTATTGTAACTGTATGCTGTCTTGTCTTCCCCTAGGCTGCACAATGCAAGGTTGTCGGGGACAAGCTTCAGTTCTCCCTCAGTGCATCACCATCAGCCATGTCTCCAGGAGAGCCCTGTAGTTACAGCGTGAAGATATCTCCACTTGAACTGCAGGTAAAGGAACACAACAGTTATGTCCACTACATCTGCAGCTAACATCTTTCCCATCTCTATTGGAGCGATGCTTTAGACAAACAAAGGGAGAGTGAGGAAGAGAGGAGGAGGGTGGGCTCCTGGTTCTCTCCTGTGTTGTCTTAATGGAGGAACCTCTGTGATTTATTAAACATGACACACTTCAGCTAGCTTTGCTGCTGCTATGAGAATCGGATTAAATGGCGAGGGCCTAGAGTTTGGAAGATGTCCTGGATACCTTATTTAAATCACTGTCTGTCTAATGTAAAATACTGGAAGGGGTATAGGTGCCCCTTCTTGGTAAAGGTGCCCCATTTTTCCTTCTATCTCTACTTTTGTCATTGGAGAAGAGAGAAATTAAGAATAATTTCTCACCCAAAAGTGATGTTGAGAAATGTTCCCTCTTTCATGTTAAACAAGGTAGAGATGGCTTGATACATCCATTTTATTAGCATCACCCGTAACTGGGCACGATTTAAAGTCAAATCTCTGACTCAGGCTCACCCATCATTTTTAGCAATCTAGCCTTTCCCTCTGCTGGTTTTCCCCTCTAGGTTGCTTGCTGTAGCTAGTACTACTTGTGGTTTCATATTGAACATCATGAAAGTGAGAAAGACAGCCGGAGTGTGTGTTGTGGGTATATTATATAAAGCTCTATAAGCTTCCATCCCGTTTAAGTTATTGAGCTAGTTGTTAAGCGGTTGCAAATGCACGGCTAGTAAGTGGCTGTTGAAGTTAACCCAATTGAAATAAAGCTATTTTTTAATAAATCTGGTGCTTGACTTGTTGCCTCGTTGTGTAAAAGTCCAGTGAGAGGTAAAAAATCTAAAGCCAGGACTAGGTTTGGTTTGGTCAGGACACCTTTTGTTAGGGTTTTGGATTGGTTGTTGTTTTTGGGAGGGGTAGAGGGAGGCTATTGTTTAAAAAAAAATCATACTCCCTTCTTCAGTTTGGTCTGGAAAAGTCCTGGGGGCAGGCCTTTTGTAATATTTTCATCCTTTTTCACATTGCAACTGACTGACTCTGACTGACACTAGAATGGTCCCTGTTCTTGTTATGAGTGATTGTGAGGGATATATTTGAACAGTATATTGAGCCAGTGTGTTTCTCTTTCTGCCTCACTCACACGCTCTGTGGTTTTGCAGCTTAGTGCACTTTGGCCATGTGTAACCACACAGTTGTAACACAACTGTAGTATCATTGCAGTGGGGCATTTCATGTGACTGACGTAATGGGTTACTTTAAATGGAATCCTTTTGTTCTCAGGTATTTTTTCCTAAACCATAAGACACTAGGCAATATTCATTCRCCATTACCATAATGACACCGTGTTTGTTAACATTTTCCCACACATTGATGATACATCTCCCATGGAAATAGTAGTGCTTCTGGCAAAATATGGTTGCTGTACTTTACTCACCATTACTTGACTCCATTTGTACTGTGCTTTATGTAACACTAAGGCCTACACTTTTTCCAGTATGACCAAAACCTATTTTTACTGATCAAACTGATTTTTGCTAAATATTTATATTGTATTTTAGTGCTATCAGAAAAAGCCTTTGTTTGGTAACATAGTTGGCTGTACAGTCAGAGTGGATTTTAGGCATGCTGGGACAGGATGGCCCAGTCACTAGCACACAGTCCTCTCTCCCTCTATAGCCCTCTGTCTGTCTCTCTCCCACACTCGCTCACTCTCCTTCTCTCTCACTTACTCTCTTTTTCTCTTTATGGTGGACTGCTCAATTACAGCTCATTGTGTTGGCTTGCACTCTGCAGGGGTGAAGCGTGTATTTGGGATAATACAACAACTGTGTTGTTGCTCATGGTCGTTCTGTTGCCCTCTGTTCCCCAGTTGGACTTGCAGATGAGGGAGGGTGAAGGAGAGGTCTGGGTGGGCTGGGGGGTGTCCCATCTGGAGACATGGGACCTGCAGCTCAGCCCCAGCTTCACACAGGTATGGCCCATAACCCGCAGTCTGTGGTATAAAATATATATAAGGCAAACATTTGAAAAACTAAGATCTTCAATACTTCCTGAGGGTAAACTGCAAACCTCAACATGTTTTATTTTTTTATGATGTTTCCAAAAATCATCAGTCCAGACAAGTCAAACTGTAATGGAGATGATTGCTAGTGATGTGATGGTGGAGTGTTGATCCGTTTGTCTGTCAGGACAGTGCCACAGGCCCCAGTGTGGCTGCAATAAAGGACGTGCTGAGACAGCTGCTGTGTGCGGCGCGTCCCTCCGTGATGCTGAGTTGCAGGCCTGCTCAGGCCACAGAGGTCAAGGTGAGAGGAAGACATTACAGTTTGACACTGGAACAGGACTCCCGTGGGTCAGGACAGGATTGACAGACCAAAGGAACAGGCAGTACAGGAATAGTTATAAACAGTTTTTTTGGGGGAGATAGAAATATGCAATGTGTGAAAAAGAAAAAAAAACGATTATAGTTTACTTTATAAAAATGAAATGTAAAATATATGGTCATTTTCCCCTTCCATCAACCCACTCCAGTTGTAGCCAGCAATGTCGGCGTGGCATTGACTAAAATACAGTAGAATAGAATACAGTATATACAGTGGGGAGAACAAGTATTTGAAACACTGCCGATTTTGCAGGTTTTCCTACTTACAAAGCATGTAGAGGTCTGTAATTCTTATCATAGGTACACTTCAACTGTGAGAGACCAGAACCTAAAACAAAAATCCAGAAAATCACATTGTATGATTTTTAAGTAATTCATTTGCATTTTATTGCATGACGTAAGTATTTGATACATCAGAAAAGCAGAACTTAATATTTGGTACAGAAACCTTTGTTTGCAATTACAGAGAGCATACGTTTCCTGTAGTTCTTGACCAGGTTTGCACACACTGCAGCAGGGATTTTGGCCCACTCCTCCATACAGACCTTCTCCAGATCTTTCAGGTTTCGGGGCTGTCGCTGGGCAATACGGACTTTCAACTCCCTCCAAAGATTTTATTTTGGGTTCAGGTCTGGAGACTGGCTAGGCCACTCCAGGACCTTGAGATGCTTCTTACGGAGCCACTCCTTAGTTGCCCTGGCTGTGTGTTTCGGGTCGTTGTCATGCTGGAAGACCCAGCCACGACCCATCTTCAATGTCTTACTGAGGGAAGGAGGTTGTTGGCCAAGATCTCACGATACATGGCCCCATCCATCCTCCCCTCAATACGGTGCAGTCATCCTGTCCCCTTTGCAGATAAGCATCCCCAAGAATGATGTTTCCACCTCCATGCTTCATGGTTGGATGGTGTTCTTGGGGTTGTACTCATCCTTCTTCTTCCTCCAAACACGGCGAGTGGAGTTTAGACCAAAAAGCTCTATTTTTGTCTCATCAGACCACATGACATTCTCCCATTTCTCCTCTGGATCATCCAGATGGTCATTGGCAAACTTCAGACGGGCCTGGACATGCGCTGGCTTGAGCAGGGTGACCTTGCGTGCGCTGCAGGATTTTAATCCATGACGGCGTAGTGTGTTACTAATGGTTTTCTTTGAGACTGTGGTCCCAGCTCTCTGCAGGTCATTGACCAGGTCCTGCCGTGTAGTTCTGGGCTGATCCCTCACCTTCCTCATGATCATTGATGCCCCACGAGGTGAGATCTTGCATGGAGCCCCAGACCGAGGGTGATTGACTGTCATCTTGAACTTCTTCCATTTCTAATAATTTGTGCCAACACTTGTTGCCTTCTCACCAAGCTGCTTGTCTATTGTCCTGTAGCCCATCCCGCCTTGTGCAGGTCTACAATTTTATCCCTGATGTCCTTACACAGCTCTCTGGTCTTGGCCATTGTGGAGAGGTTGGAGTCTGTTTGATTCAGTGTGTGGACAGGTGTCTTTTTATACAGGTAACGAGTTCAAACAGGAGCACTTAATACAGGTAATGAGTGGAGAACAGGAGGGCTTCTTAAAGAAAAACTAACAGGTCTGTGAGAGCCGGAATTCTTACTGGTTGGTAGGGTGATCAAATACTTATGTCATGCAATAAAATGCAAATTAATTACTTAAAAATCATACAATGTGATTTTCTGGATTTTTGTTTTAGATTCCGTCTCTCACAGTTGAAGTGTACATATGATAAAATGACAGACCTCTACATGCTTTGTAAGTAGGAAAACCTGCAAAATCGGCAGTGTATCAAATACTTGTTCTCCCCACTGTACATATGAAATGAGTAAACATTATTAAAGTGACTAATGTTCCATGTTAATGTACAGTTGAAGTCGTAAGTTTTACATACCGTAGCCAAATACATTTAKARMCAGTTTTTCACAATTCCTGACATTTATTCTTGTAAAAATTCTCTGTCTTGGGTCAGTTAGGATCACCACTTTATTTTATGATTGTAAAATGTCAGAATAATAGTTGAGAGAGTGATTTATTTCAGCTTTTATTTCTTTCATCACATTCCCAGTGGGTCAGAAGTTTACATACACTCAATTAGTATTTGGTAGCATTGCCTTTAAATTGTGTAACTTGGGTCAAACGTTTCAGGTAGCCTTCCACAAGCTTCCCACAATAAGTTGGGTGAATTTTGGCCCATTCCTCCTGACAGAGCTGGTGCAACTGAGTCGGTTTGTAGGCCTCCTTGCTCGCAAACGCTTTTTCAGTTCTGCCCACAAATTGTCTATGGGATTAAGGTCAGGGCTTTGTGATGGCCACTCCAATACCTTGACTTTGTTGTCCTTAAGCCATTTTGCCACAACATTGGAAGCATGCTTGGGGTCATCGTCCATTTGGAAGACCCATTTTTTTTATTTCACCTTTATTTAACCAGGTAGGCCAGTTGAGAACAAGTTCGAGACGGGAGGGATTTTTATCGGGATGGGACAGGAAAGTTCCGGGTTTATAGAACTTTTGCAGAATCAGGACAGTACTGGAAAATTGACAAGACTGGACAGGAATACATTTTCCCTCCTGTGTCAACCTGTCGAAGACATACAACAACACATGCACCCTGTCAGCACATCGTGCTCCTGTCACCTGTTGGCCATTTCTATACCTCTCTATTGATAGATTGCCTGATATGCAGAAGTGCTGAATATCAACATAATTAGGTTGCTTAGTCTCCACCACGTGTTCCTGAGTCAGGTATGTTAATGCTGGGCTGGAACAAAAGCATGCACACCGTGTAGCTCTACACTTCTCTCCACTATATAATATTTGGTAGTACCTAATATCGGCATGTTCTCTGTCCGCTTCTCTAGGAGGCCTGTAAGCAGGTGACATCACCGCCCAAGCCCCCCCGCGCTCACGACTGGAAGCTTCTGGTGAAGAATATCCGGGTGACATGTAAGGAGCAGGAGGACGGTGCTGCAGGTGAGGGACACAACTGGATCACAACCTGGTTCAACCATGAACACATGGGCAAAACAATTAAGTGTTGCTACAGCGCCACATGTGCCTCATGTTGAGGTGGCTGCCAGCAGAGATAACAGTAGCGTGGACCTCAAAGAGCCGCTGAGACTTGTTATTTTCTGACATCAGTTGAACCCATTGAAGCCTACTCACTGTGGTTCCAAACTCTCCTACAGTAGCAGGGCTGTCAGAGCTGCAGATCATCAGCCACAGCAGGGAGAGAGAAGAGCGTCTCTCCCTGTATACATTACTGTTGATAATTAGATGTGTAGTGTTCAGCACTTCTCTCACCGGTTTCTTCTTTTTCATTAAAGCTAAGAGGACAACTATGCTGATAGGGTTTATTGTTGAAATGTGCAGTGTGGAATAAAGCCAAGGAGGCAGCAGCTATGCAATAGCCAGGGCAACTTGTGTCTCCACCAGTTGATACATTATTCATTCAGTTACAAGCCTGATAGCCAGACTGACTTCATCTCAGCCATTGACATGTACACTGATATTTCTAATATTGAGTTGCACCCCCCTTTTTCCTTAGAACAGCCTCAATTCGTCCGTGCATGGACTCTACAAGGTGTCAAGCGTTCCACAGGGATGCTGGCCGATGTTGATTTGAATTCTTCCCACAGTTGTGTCAAGTTGGATAAACCCAGCAGCGTTGCAGTTCTTGACGCACTCAAACCTGCCTGGCACTTAAATATTTTGTCATGCCCATTCACCCTCTGAATGGCACACATACGCAATCCATGTTTCAATTGTTTCCAGGTTTAAAAATCCCTCTTTAACCTGTCTCCTCTTAATTTATACTGATTTGAAGTGGATTTAATAAGTGACATCAATAAGGTATCTTAGCTTTCACCTGGATTCACCTGGCCAGTCTGTCATGGAAAGAGCAAGTGTTCCTAATGTTTTGTACACTCAATGTAAACGTACTGGTCACTACAAGTAACTATCTTGCTATATTACATAACAAAAAAAATAACATCAGTCCATCTGTTTCAGCTAGAGAGATCTGTTTTTTGCATGAGCTGCTTCTCAATCTACCTCATCCGCCAATATCTCCCTTCCGCATCTACGGTGAAAGGTGGCAGAGCTAAATCTGTTTTTCAGACCGTGAGACATCCCGAAAATCGGTCTTCTCACGAAAACATCAGTAGCGTCCATACGGTTTGGCCTACAAACTATTATGACCCTCTGGAAATTTTCAAGACTAGGAACAAGAGTCATCTGACAGTACCAGTTTAAATAATGAATGGAAGTGTATATGTATGGATATCGTTTAGTGCCTAAAATAAGGGGTTAAATACATGTCCCAAAATATATACAGTACCAGTCCAAAGTTTGGACACAGCTACTCATTCAAGGGTTTTTCTTTATTTGTACAATTTTCTACATTGTAGAATAATAGTGAAGACCTCAACACTATGAAATAACACATATGGAATAATGTTGTAACCAAAAAAGTGTTAAACAAATCAAAATATATTTTAAATGACAGATTCTTCAAAGTAGCCACCCTTTGTCTTGATGACAGCTTTGCACAGTCTTGGCATTCTCTCAACCCGCTTCATGATGTATAGACCTGGAAGACATTTCAATTAACAGGTGTGCCTTAAAAGTTAATTTGTGGAATTTCTTTCCTTAATGCATTTGAGCCAATCAGTTGGGTTGTGACAGTACAGTAGGGGTGGTATACAGAAGATAGCCCTATTTGGTAAAAGACCAAGTCCATATTATGGCAAGAACAGCACAAATAAGCAAAGGGAAATGACAGTCCATCATTACTTTAAGACATGAAGGTCAGTCAATGCAGAACATTTCAAGAACTCGGAAAGTGCAGTCGCAAAAACCATCAAGCGCTATGATGAAACTGGTTCTTATGAAGACCGCCACAGGAAAGGAAGACCCAGAGTACCTCTGCTGCAGAGGATAAGTTCATTCAAGTTACCAGCCTCAGAAATTGCAGCCCAAATAAATGCTTCAGAGTTCAAGTAACAGACACATCTCAACATCAACTGTTCAGAGGAGACTGCGTGAATCAGGCTTTCATGGTTGAATTGCTGCAAAGAAACCACTACTAAAGGACACCAATAATAAGAAGAGACTTGCTTGGGCCAAGAAACACGAGCAATGGACATTAGACCGGGGCAAATCTGTCCTTTGATCTGATGAGTCCAAATTGGAGATTTTTTTGGTTCTGACCACCGTGTCTTTGTGAGACACAGAATAGGTGAACGGATGATCTCCGCATGTATGGTTCCCACCATGGAGGAGGAGGTGTGATGGTTTGGGAGTGCTTTGCTGGTGACACTGTCGTGATTTATTTAGAATTCAAGGCTCACTTAACCAGCATGTCTACCACAGCATTCTGCAGCGATACACCAGTCCCACTAAGCACAAACCAGATGGGATATCATTTGTTTTTCAACAGGGATATAATTTGTTTTTCAACAGGACAATGACCTATAACACACCTCCAGGGTGTGTAAGGACTATTTGACCAAGAAGGAGAGTAATGGAGTGCTGCATCAGATGACCTGGCTTCCATAATCACCTGACCTCAACCCAATTGGGATGAGTTGGACCGCGGAGTAAAGGAAAAGCAGCCAACACGTATTCAGCATATGTGGGAACTCCTTCAAGACTGTTGGAAAAGCATTCCTCATGAAGCTGGTTTAGAGAATTCCAAGAGTGTYCAAAGCTGTCATCAAGGCAAAAGGTGGCTACTTTGAAGAATCTAAAATATGTTCCATGTAGTGACTCTTTTATTCAATGCATTTCTATGGGCTAATAGCAGTAATGTCCCCCAAAAAATGTATGCCTAAACTAAGGTGTTCAGACCATAGAAATATAATGAACTCATTCTAATACTGTAGGTTCAGACATCCAACGTCAATTACAATTTTATTCCATTTTCCAACAATTAATTGAACGTCGACTTAATCTAATGTTCAAACATTATAATGCTCATGACTTGGGTTGTCAGTGTACTGTACCAATCAACCCCAATGTTTGATTTGTATGGTGCCGTGCATTTCTGTTGAACTCCTCTTCTGTTGTTTCCACTTCGCAGGCCGTATGAATCCCCTGTGTGTGCTGCAGCTAGACGACCCTCCACAGAAACTCTCCACTTCAGTCCTACAGAACACAGCCAGCCCAGCCTGGGACCAGCCCTTCATCTTGTGAGTCCAGACTCGAGATCCACTGCTACTGCTGCGGCCAGAGAGTCTTTACAGAGCCCTTTTTATATGGATATCAAAAATGAAGCTAGTAGACATTATAGTGGCATGTGAGCTCAATCTCATAGTAAACACTTGCCACCCAGTCGCATAATATCCAACCCACAGTCCCTTTCTCTCCCTCATTGTCTTCCTGTTGCTCGTTCTCAGTTTTGTAAATGTTCCTCTCTCTCACCAAGTGAGCTGAATGGACGATCAAAAGAGCTCAATATTCAGCTGCTGGATGATGGGAAACCTCAGAGTAAGTATATATTTGTTTTGTATCTCTAAATTTAGGCACAGGGAGAGGTAAGGACACTAATAGTATGTCTGATACACACCCACAATATTTGAATTTAAGAACAATTCAAGCTTTTTTTTATCACCCTTTAAATATGTCTGATAGCCTTAAAATGTTGTCATTTTACTCATACAGTGACTTGTTTGTGAGCAAAATTATACAGTTGAAGTCGGAAGTTTACATACACCTTAGCCAAATACATTTAAACTCAGTTTTTCACAATTCCTGACATTTAATCCTAGTAAAAATTCCCTGTCTTAGGTCAGTTAGGATCACCACTTTATTTTATGAATGTGAAATGTCCGGATAATACTAGAGAGAATTATTTCATCACATTCCCAGTGGGTCAGAAGTTTACATACGCTCAATTAGTATTTGGTAGAATTTTCAGTTCCTCCTACACATTTTCTATAGGATTGAGGTCAGGGCTTTGTGATGGCCACTCCAATACCTTTGTTGTACTTAAGCCGTTTTGCCACAACTTTGGAAGTATGCTTGAGGTCATTGTCCATTTGGAAGACCCATTTGTGACCAAGCTTTAACTTCCTGACTGATGTCTTGAGATGTTGCTTCAATATATCCACATCATTTTCGTTCCTCACGATGCCATCTATTTTGTGAATTGCACCAGTCCCTCCTGCAGCAAAGCACCCCCACAACATGATGCTGCCACCCCCATTCTTCACGATTGGGATGGTGTTCTTCAGCTTGCCTCCCCCTTTTTCCTCCTAACATAACGATGGTCATTATGGCCAAACAGTTCTATTTTTGTTTCATCGAACCAGAGGACATTTCTCCAAAAAGTATGATCTTTGTCCCCATGTGCAGTTGCAAACCGTAGTCTGGCTTTTTTATGGCGGTTTTGGAGCAGTGGCTTCTTCCTTGCTGAGTGGCCTTTCAGGTTATGTCGATATAGGACTCGTTTTACTGTTGATATAGATACTTTTGTACCTGTTTCCTCCAGCATCTTCACAAGGTCCTTTGCTGCTGTTCTGGGATTGATTTACACTTTTCGTACCAAAGTACGTTAATCTCTAGGAAACAGAACGCGTCTCCTTCCTGAGCGGTATGACGGCTGCGTGGTCCCATGGTGTTTATACTTGCGTACTATTGTTTGTACAGATGAACGCGGTACCTTCAGGCGTTTGGAAATTGCTCCCAAGGATGAACCAGACTTGTGGAGGTCTACAATTTTTTTCCTGAGGTCTTGGCTGATTTCTTTTGATTTTCCCATGATGTCAAGCAAAGAGGCACTGAGTTTGAAGGTAGACCTTGAAATACATCCACAGGTACACCTCCAATTGACTCAAATTATGTCAATTAGCCTATCAGAAGCTTCTAAAGCCATGACATAATTTTCTGGAATTTTCCAAGCTGTTTAAAGGCACAGTCAACTTAGTGTATGTAAATCTCTGACCCACTAGAATTGTGATACAGTGAAATAATCTGTCTGTAAACAATTGTTTGACAAATTACTTCTTTCATGCACAAAGTAGGTGTCCTAACCGACTTGCCAAAACTATAGTTTGTTAACAAGAAATTTGGAGTGGTTGAAAAATGAGTTTTAATGACTCCAACCTAAGTGTATGTGAACTTCCGACTTCAACTGTATGTATGAAGTCTTGTTATAGCAAACTGATTGGGATGTGTTGTCTTCCTGACAGACTCCTTAATGGGTCAAGTGTCCGTGCCTTTTGATCTGGTGAAGAAGCAACCCAAAGGACAGCAAACATTTGCCCTCATATCCAAAGACCAAGTGACTGGGTCACTTACTGCTGAGGCAAGATAACTACCTTTTTTAAGGCCCAGTGTGTTTTATATATATTTCCACACTGAGGTAGGAATAATATTGTGAAAATTATGATAATGCCCTTTTACTGTAAGAGCTGTGAAAAAAGACCCCCTGAAATGTCAGCCTGTTTTGGTGGGATGGAGTTTTGACCTGCCTGGTGACATCACCAGTTGGTTAACAGACCAGTAAGAAAGAGTTCCAAACCTCTCTGCCAATAACAGCTAGTTTTCCGCTCCTCACTCCCAGACCGTCTTAGCAAAATTCTTGCTTGTCAAATTGCTCTTAGCTAAGAAGCTATTTTTGTTTCTTTTTGGACATTTTATTGAAAAGATTCACAGTAAGTTACTTAATTGTTCCCCAGAAATTATTTGATATAGAAATAACAATATCTGCTTTGGACATTTTAACATCTTAATACATATCAAATTCATATCCAATACCTTACCGTTTTACACAATGAATCATGTCATTCCATCCTTTCTCTCGTCCCCAAGTTTACCTACTTGGAACCTAGCGAGGTGCGGTCTTGGCAGTCCCCTACTCCAGCCCCCACTAAGAGAGTGGAGATGGACCGCACGGTCATGCCCTGCGGTACTGTGGTCACCACAATCACTGCAGTGAAGAGTAAACCAGCTCGACCTCTACTGCCTGGACTCAGCAAAAATCCAACCCAGCGTACGTATTGAGTCTTTAACAATACAATTAACGTTTAAGATGGAACCCCAAAAGTATGACAGCAGGTAACCTAGCGGTTAAGAGCTTTGGTCCAATAACCGAAAGGTCGCTGGTTTGAATCCTGAGCCAACTAGATGGAACATCTGTTAATGTGCCCTTGAGCAAGGCACTTAACCTGAATTGCTCCTGTAAGTCATTCTGGCTAAGAGGGTCTGCTAAAAGACTAAAATGTAAATGTATGGCAATAATWTGGAGGTAATTTAGTCCTCCTTGTCCACATACTATCAACTATTCTCTGAGGCTTTGATGTTCAGGCTTTTGGACTTTTATTCAACACTGCCTCTTGTCTAGGCTTTACTATGAGATGTTGCTTACAGGAGATGGGCTCAGCTTATTTTAACTCAAATGTATAGAATGCAATTACCGGTATTATTGTCAATAAAATGATAAGGATCTTATCCAAGTGATCTTGCATGTTTTCAGAGACCCCCTTGAAGCCTCCCAGCAGCACCAAGTCCAAGCTGTCGTCTCGGAGGGTGTCAGAGCAGCCATCCATGCTGGGGACGATGGGGAGCAAGGCCCTGTCCTCCTCAGACACAGAGCTGCTCATGCTCAATGGGTCTGATCCCGTAGCAGAGGCCGCCATCCGCCAGCTCCACGAGTCAGCCAAGCAGAAGCTCAAGTCCCCGGTCAAGAAGAGCACCATCATCATCTCAGGAGTGGCCAAGGTACCATAATAATACGTAAGATTTGGTTAGGGCTTTTCTGAAACCCAAAGACACTTGAACTCAAAGGCATACCATACAGTGCAGCTCGGCAGTACACTCCAAAGGTCAAATAGGGGATGCTTATATTTGCCCATTTTCACTGCATTTGCAAGTGGGTAACCTGCACAAGTGTGAAATGCAAATGTTTTTTGCATATCCAAACCCTCACTGAGACACCCACAAAGATTGTGATCACAGTCAGGGATCAGCCATTATTGATGGCGACCCTGGAGCAATTAGAGTTAAGTGCCTTGCTCAAGGGCAGAGCAACATTTTTTTTCACGTTGTTGGTTTGGGGATTCAAACTAGCAACCTTTTGGTTACTGGCCCAAAGCTCTAACCGCTAGGCTACTCTCTACCTCTTAGAGGCTCTTCAGCTCTTCTTTTTGAAATGTTAAGAGTGGGTTTTCTATTCTGTACTCCATTTCCTAGACCCCTCTTTCTCAGGATGATGAGATGGCATTGATGGTGGGCTACGCTGCTGCGATGGATGCCTCCATGTCGGAGCAGGGTTCTCAGGAGATTTCTGTGGCGACTGCGTCAGTAGTAGGAGCCAGTAGCAACCCCCCGGCCGCGTGGTCAGAACCCCAGGAGGGCCCCAGTGGAGTTGCCCAGGCTCAAGCCCAGCAGGCCCCGGAGGACTGGGAGAGCCAAGCAGAAGAGGACCCAGACAGGAATGCAGATAAAACCTCCATGTCCCTCTGCATCTCAGAGTCAGGCTCCAAAAAGAGCAGGGGTGAGAGTTTATGGGATGGTGCCCTATGCCGGCACTGTGGCAAATCTTTAAGATCTTATTGTTGTGTCTATTTTTAACCTTATTCTCTCCTAAAATATTCTACCGGCCATATCACTTTGGTAACTCTCTTACTCTACTCAAGTCCTTATGATCCTGGTCACCACTCCAGTCTGTTGTTTTTAGTGTCTGTCTCTCTCTCTTTCCATCTCGTGATCTGATTTCTCATTTTTCCTTCCTCCTATGTCCACCCTTCCCTTGTCTCTTTATTCTTTGCCATCTTAAAGAGGATACCATTGCTAACCAGAAATGTTTTCCTGAAGAGTAAGTTACCTCACAAGCAGCTGTTAGTAGCTTGGTACAGTAGTGACTAGACTAGCGTGCTATCCATCTATGAAATGTGACATTCACATTTTCTTTCAGATGGTATAACATCTTTTAGGCCGCAACAGCTCCAAGCTGAGTTGTAGGAGCAGTTTTAGGTGCACTTCTATCAAGGTCGGTGCTATTTTTCAGGAACAGAGTTGGGGCTGGGCAATATGGCCTAAAAATCGTATCTTAACGATTCACAATATATCACTTTTTAAAAAATTATGTTTTCTCTGAATACGCTTTGTTGTACAATTAAAGGTCAAATACACTGCATTTTCAATGATCTAAAGAATTTCCGGTTTGTGAAATTATATCCTTTTTTGCAATAATCACTGATCTGGCTTTCAAGTCTGTCTATTAAAATGTGTTTTTTGTTACAAATTTAACTAGAACCGTGCATAATGCACATTCACTAATAATGACTAACTTCTTGTAGCAGGCATAACAGAAAATGAACACGGGTTTCATAAACAATCTTTCAAGCACAAGCCCACGTAGAAGTGAGTAACCAGCTAATCTTTATATTTCAAGTTTAGCCAAATTGGAACTACAGTGCATTGGGAAAGTATTCAGACCCCTTGACTTTTTCCACATTTTGTTAAGTTACAGCCTTACTTTAAAATTGATTAAATTGTTTTTTTCTTTCATAAATCTACACATAATACCCATAATGACAAAGCATAAACAGGTTTTTTCTTTTTTTTTGCACACAAAGTAAATTAATAAAATATCACATTTATATAAGTATTCAGACCCTTTACTCAGACCTTTGGTAGCAATACAGCCTCGATTCTTCTTGGGTATGACGCTACAAGCTTGGCAAACCTGTATTTGGGGAGTTACTCCCATTGTCTGCAAATCCTCTCAAACTCTGTCAGGTTGGATGGGGAGCATCGCTGCACAACTATTTTCAGGTCACTCCAGAGATATTAGATCGGGTTCAAGTCCGGGCTCTGGCTGGGCCACTCATGGACATTCAGAGACTTGTCCCGAAGCCACTCCTGTGTTGTCTTGGCTATGTGCTTAGGATCGTTGTCCTGTTGGAAGGTGAAACTTCGCCCCAGTCTGAGGTTTTCATCAAGGATCTCTCTGTACTTTGCTCTGTTCATCTTTCCCTCGATCCTGACTAGTCTTCCAGTTCCTGCCGCTGAAAAAGATCTCCACAGTTTGATGCTACCACCACCATGCTTTACTGTAGGGATGGTGCCAGGTTTCCTCCAGATGTGACGCTTGGCATTCAGGCCAAAGAGTTCAAACTTGGTTTCATCAGACCAGAGAATCTTATTTCTCATGGTCTGAGAGTCCTGTAGGTACCTTTTGGCAAACTCCAAGCGAGCTGTCATGTGCCTTTTACTGAGGAGTGGCTTCCGTCTGGCCACTATACAATAAATGCCTGATTGGTGTAGTGATGCAGAGATGGTTGTCCTTCTGGAAGGTTCTCCCATCTCCACCGAGGAACTCTGGCGCTCTGTCAGAGTGACCATCAGGTTCTTGGTCACCTCCCTGACCAAGGCCCTTCTTCCCTGATTGCTCAGTTTGGCCGGGCGGCCAGCTCTGGGAAGATTCTTGGTGGTTCCAAACTTCCATTTTAAGAATGATGGAGGCCACTATTCTTGGGGACCTTCAATGTTGCAGACTTTTTGGGTACCCTTCTCCAGATCTGTGCCTTGACACAATCCTGTCTCGGAGCTCAACAGACAATTCCTTAGGCCTCATTGCTTGGTTTTTGCTCTGACATGCATGTGGGACTTATATAGACAGGTGTGTGCATTTCCATATCATGTCCAATCAATTGATCGTACCACAGGTGGACTCCAATCAAGTTGTAGAAACATCTCAAGGTTGATTAATGGGAATAGGATGCACCTGAGCTCAATTTAGATTGTCATAGCAAAGGGTCTGAATACTTATTTTCATAAGATATTTCTGTTTTATTTTTAATAAATTAGCAACATTTCTAAACCTTTTTTCACTTTGTCATTATGGGGTATTGTGTGTAGATTGATTACCATTTTTTTTATTTAATACATTTTAGAATAAGGCTATAACGTAACAAAATGTTGAAAAAGGAGAGAGAGAGCTTAACTAGCGTCTCCCGGTATGATGCGGTCAAGACAGGTACTATGTAATCATATTTGATGATAAATAACCTCGCTATGGCAGCTATTAGTCTACTATAACGCAAGTTGGCTTGCTTGGTTGGTTGCTGTCTCCCTCCTCCCTGCTCCCCGTTTCACTCGCTCACAGTAACTTACAGCTCCTCCCCCACTTGCTAGAGCAGCCATCCTCTCTCCCTCCTCTCCGCTTAATAACTTAGCTTAAAAAATGACTTTCCTGCTGCTTCTCTCTTTTTTTCACCTTTATTTAACCAGGTAGGCCAGTTGAGAACAAGTTCTCATTTACAACTGCGACCTGGCCAAGATAAAGCAAAGCAGTGCGACAAAATCAAACAACACAGAGTTACACATAAACAAACGTACAGTCAATAACACAATAGAAAAAGTATATGTACAGTATGTGCCAATGTAGAAGAGCAGGGAGGTAGGAAATAAATAGGCCATAGAGGTGAACTAATTACAATGTAGCATTAACACTGGAGTGATGGGTGTGCAGATGATGATGATGTGCAAGTAGAGATATTGGGGTGCAAAAGAGCACGAGGGTAAGTAATCATATGGGGGTGAGGTAGTTGGGTGTGCTATTTACAGATGGGCTGTGTACAAGGTACAGTGATAGGTAAGCTGCTCTGACAGCTGATGCTAAAAGTTAGAGAGGGTGATATAATACTCCAGCTTCAGTGATTTTTGCAATTCGTTCCAGTCATTGGCAGCAGAGAACTGGAAGGAAAGGCGGCCAAAGGAAGTGTTGGCTTTGGGGATGACCAGTGAGATATACCTGCTGGAGTACGTGCTACGGGTGGGTGTTGCTATGGTGACCAGTGAGCTGAGATAAGGCGGGGCATTACCTAGCATAGACCTATAGATGACCTGGAGCCAGTGGATTTTGCAACGAATATGTAGTGAGGGCCAGCCAACGAGAGCGTACAGGTCGCAGTGGTGGGTAGTATATGGGGCTTTAGTAACAAAACGGATGGCACTGTGATAGACTACATCCAATTTGCTGAGTAGAGTGTTGGAGGCTATTTTGTAAATGACATCGCCGAAGTCAAGGATAGGTAGGATAGTCAATTTTACGAGGGTATGTTTGGCAGCATGAGTGAAAGAGGCTTTGTTGCGATTCTAGATTTAATTTTGGATTGGAGATGCTTGATGTGAGTCTGGAAGGAGAGTTTACAGTCTAACCAGACACCTAGGTATTTGTAGTTGTCTACATATTCAGAACAGTCCAGAGGAGTGATGCTAGTCGGGTGGGAGAGGTGCGGGCAGCAATCGGTTGAAGAGCTTGCACTTAGTTTTACTTGCATTTAAAAGCAGTTGGAGGCCTCTAAAGGAGTGTTGTATGGCATTGAAGCTCGTTTGGAGGTTTGTTAGCACGGTGTCCAAAGAAGGGCCAGATGTATACAGAATAGTGTCGTCTGCATAGAGGTGGATCAGGGAATCACCAGCAGCAAGAGCGACATCATTGATATCTACAGAGAAAAGAGTTGGCCAGAGAATTGAACCCTGTGGCAACCCCATAGAGACTGCCAGCGGTCCGGACAACAGGCCCTCCGATTTGACTCACTGAACTCTGTCTGAGACATAGTTGGTGAACCAGGCGAGGCAGTCATTTGAGAAGCCAATGCTATTGAGTGTGCCAATAAGAATGCGGTGATTGACAGAGTCGAAAGCCTTGGCCAGGTCGATGAATACGGCTGCACAGTACTGTCTTTTATCGATGGCGGTTATGATATCGTTTAGGTCCTTGAGCGTGGCTGAGGTGCACCCATGACCAGCTCAGAAATCAGATTGCATAGTGGAGAAGGTAGGGTGGGATTCGAAATGGTCGGTGATCTGTTTGTTAACTTGACTTTCGAAGATTTTAGAAAGGCAGGGAAGGATGGATATAGGTCTATAACAGTTTGGGTCTAGAGTGTCTCCCCCTCTGAAGAGGGGGATGACCGCGGCAGCTTTCCGTACTGGGGATCTGGGGATCTCAGACGATACGAAAGAGAGGTTGAACAGGCTAGTAATAGGGGTTGCAACAATTTTGGCAGATAATTTTTGAAAGAGAGGGTCCAGATTGTCTAGCCCAGCTGATTTGGTAGGGATCCAGATGTTTTATCTCTTTCAGAACATCAGCTGTCACGATTTGGGTGAAGAAGAAGCAGGGGGGGCAAATTGCTACAGGGGGTGCTGAGATGTTGGCCGGAGTATGGGTAGCCATGGCCAGCCGTAGAAAAATGCTTATTGTAATGATCAATTATCGTAGATTTATCGGTGGTGACAATGTTTCCTATCCTCAGTGCAGTGGGCAGCTGGAAGGAGGTGCTCTTATTCTCCATGGACTTTACAGTGTCCCAAAACGTTTTGAAATGTTTGAAAGCCTTAGCTTTCCTAACTGACTGAGTATATTGGTTCTTGACTTCCCTGAAAAGTTGCATATCGCTTGGGCTATTCGATGCTAATGCAGAACACCACAGGATGATATTGTGCTGGTCAAGGACTGTCAAGTCTGGGGTAAACCAAGGGCTATATCTGTTCTTAGTTCTACATTTTTTGAATGGGGCATGCTTATTTAAGATGGAGAGGAAAGCGCTTTTAAAGAGCAACCAGGCATCCTCTACTGACGGGATGAGGTCAGTATCCTTCCAGGATACCTGGGCCAGGTCGATTTAGAAAGGCCTGTTTGCTGAAGTGTTTTAGGGAATGTTTGACAGTGATGAGGGGTGGTCGTTTGACCGCGGACCCATTACGCACGCAGGCAATGAGGCAATGATCACTGAGATCCTGGTTGAAGACAGCAGAGGTGTATTTAGAAGGCAAGTTGGTAAGGATGATATCTAAGAGGGTGCCCATGGTTACGGATTTAGGGTTGTACCTGGTAGGTTCCTTGATAATTTGTGTGAGATTGAGGGCATCTAGCTTAGACTGTAGGTCGGCCGGGGTGTTAAGCATGTCCCAGTTTAGGTCACCGAACAGTACGAACTCTGAAGATGGATGGGGGGCAATCAATTCACATATGGTGTCCAGGGCAAGGTTGAGGGCTGAAGGTGCTCTTTAACAAGCGACAACGGTGAGAGATTTGTTTCTGGGAAGGTGAATTTTTAAAAGTAGAAGCTCGAATTGTTTGGTCACAGACCTGGATAGTATGACAGAACTCTGCAAGCTATCTCTGCAGTAGATTGCAACTCCACCCCATTTGGCAGTTCTATCTTGTTGGACAATGTTATATTTAGGGATGGAAATTTCAGGATTTTTCGTGGCATTCCTAAGCCAGGATTCAAACATGGCTAGGACATCCGGGTTGGCAGAGAGTGCTAAAGCAGTGAATAAAACAAACTCAGGGTGGAGGCTTATAGTGTTAACATGCATGAAACCAAGGCTTTTACAGTTACAGAAGTCAACGAATGAGAGCGCCTGGGGAATGGGAGTGGAGCTAGGTGCTGCAGGACCTGGGTTAACCTCTACATCACCAGAGGAACAGAGGAGGAGTAGGATAAGGATATGGCTAAAGGCTATAAGAACTGGTCGTCTAGTGCGTTCGGAACAGAGAGTAAAAGGAGCAGGTTTCTGGGCGCGGGAGAATAGATTCAAGTCCTAATGTACAGAGAAGGGTATGGTAGGATGTGAATACAGTGGAGGTTAACCTAGGCATTGAGTGACGATGAGACTCTTCCTAGAGCTGGCCACCCGGCCAAACTGAGCAATCGGGGGACAAGGGCCTTGGTCAGGGAGGTGGCCAAGAACCAGATGGTCCCTCTGGCAGAGCTCCAGAGTTCCTCCGTGGAGATGGGAGAACCTTCCAGAAGGACAACCATCTCTGCAGCACTCCACCAATCAGCCCTTTATGGTAGAGTGGCCAGACGAAAGCCACTCCTCAGGAAAAGGCCCATGACAGCCTGCTTGGAGTTTGACAAAAGTCACATAAAGACTCTCAGACCATGAAAACAAGATTCTCTGGTCTGATGAAACCAAGATTGAACTCTTTGGCCTGAATGCCAAGCGTCACGTCTGGAGGAAATGTGGCACCATCCCTATGGTGAAGCATGATGGTGGCAGCAAGTTGCTGTGGGGATGTTTTAACAGCAATGGGTGTAAACTCTGGCCCGCGGGCCAATTTGGCCCTCGGGGTAATTATATTTGGCCCGCGAGACAATACCAAATTACTATAGAGCTGGCCGCCGGTATTATACAGCGCATTCACGCTAATACTACGAATCCCTAATGCTGCTGTTGTTTTCGCGCGCCAATCAGGACAGGACCAGAAACGCCTCTCTAGTCATAGCAACATAGACGCTACAACTGTCAGCGCGCTATCCCTTCCCAAAAATGGCGAAAAGAAAGCAGAAAAAGGAGCTTTCTGGACAAGTGGGAGGCAGAATGTCTGTTTACATATTAAAGACAAAACTGTTTTGTCTTGTTTTGTGGAGTCAACGTGGCTGTAAGTAAGGAGTACAACGACACTATGATACGAAACACCATGACAAATACAAGGACATGGACATGACTCAAAGGAGCAGAAAGTAGAGGAGATGAAAAGAAGTTTGGTTTCACAACAGAATATGTTCAAAAAGCCACATCACAAAGTGAGGCTGCTGTAAAGGTTGTTTAATAGTGGCAGCAGAGATCGCAAAATCAGCCCGGCCCTTTAATGAGGGAGAGTTGTGAAAAAGATTAGATCAGTGTGCAATATTAACGTTTTCTTTGTGACTTTTTTCTTGCTACAAGGCATGGGCTTGAATGGTGATTGATTTTTATCATTTTATTTGTAAATTATTAAGTGGAAAAAGTTTAAAAAAGTTTATTTTGTATTTAATCAAAGGCTGCAAATAAGAAAAGAGGCATACGATTTTTATTTAAATTTTATTTATTTAATAAATGATGCATTGATGTGTTTTTTCATTTGAAATTCGATTTTGCATGTCTCCACTATTAAATTATATATTGTATGGTAATAAGCGATGCTGTGATATATCAATGTTAAAGCAAAACTTGTTTGGGTCCATATTAAGGTTAATTTGTTCATGTTGCGCGCGGACTTTGTTCGGTTTTACATTTTGGCCCATGGGTATTTGATTTGACACCCTGTTTTACAGGGACTGGGAGACTAGTCAGGATCGAGCGAAAGATGAACCGAGCAAAATACAGAGAGATTTGAACTGCCTCAGGACCTCAGACTGAGACGAAGGTTCGCCTTCCAACAAGACAACAACCCTAAGCACACAGCCAAGACCACGCAGGAGTGGATTCGGGACAAGTCTCTAAATGTCCATGAGTGGCCCAGCCAGAGCCCGAACTTGAACCCGATCAAACATCTCTGGAGAGACCTGAAAATAGCTGTGAAGCGACGCTCACCATCCAACCTGACAGAGCTTGAGAGGAGAGAAGAGAAGATTGGGAGACATTCCCCAAATACAGGTGTGCCAAGCTTGTAGCGTCATACCCAAGAAGAATCGAGGCCGTAATCYCCGCCAAAGGTGCTTCAACAAAGTACTGAGTAAAGGGTCTGAATACTTATGTAAATGTGATATTTAAAWWWWWWATTCTTAATACATTTCCAAAAATGTCTAAAAACCTGTTTTTGCTTTGTCATTATGGGGTATTGTGTGTAGATTTATGAAGGGGGGAAAAAACAATTTTAATAAATTTTAGAAGAAGGCTGTAACATAACAAAATGTGGAAAAAGTCAAGGGGTCTGAATACTTTCCAAAGGCACTGTACATGTATTTTTGGCTTCAAAGACATTAACACTTGTAGGCTATAACAAATGTGCATTGTCTTGCAGTGACAGAACGATAATTGAGGAATTGCAAATAATTAATGATTACCTAGTTGGGCTAACTTTTTAAAAACTTCTTGATGTAGACCTACATCATCACCCTCTGCCTGCATCCCTACCTATAGCCTCTGGTATAATGCATTTCCACCTGTCACTCCGATGGTTTTCATATAAGCATTGTAGGCAACTCGACTGTGCCCAGAAAATGTCTAACTGCCCACAAACTGAATAGCCTTATTCTAGCTGGCTACTAGACAGAGACGCTGTCCGTTCAGCCACACCCCATGGACCTCCACTGTGCCTACCTGTACCGAGGCGCTGTCCATTCAGTGGTGCTAAATCACAGGCACGTCCTTAATGTGTCGATTTTTCTTAATTTCTTGGTCGAGTTTGTTTGTCTTTGTGTCCTTCCCGGTTGTAGGCTAAGTCATTCCTTTGTGTGCCTTTTATTTCAGTGCATGTATAYGATTTATTTGGCATAGTTTGCATTCGCGTCAGCTGTTTTATGCTCTGGTTACTTTCACATTGATGTTGGTATTTAAAGTGGGCATTGATAGCGTGTATTTTGCATCTGTCATTTTGCAGTGTATGCACTGCTCCACAAGTAGGATAAATGAGTAGGTATCCTACGCACATACTGTCCTGCTACCCAGCCGACAAAAATTAGGGGAGTCCGTGAGAATCACTCCCTGTCCCCCCTCAAGATAGGGAGACCCTGGGAAGTACTCTGTGGCCCCCCCCAGCCAAGGTCGGCACCGAATCTTGCTCAGACAGTCTGTTTTTAAGATACTATAATCGACATTGTTACAGTTATAATGTTTTACCCTAATTCTGACAAACTACACACATCATGACTAAAATTACACATCATTTATTATAATTTTACTGACTAGCACTACACACGTAATTGATTATAATTGTATGATTCTAATCAATTTCATACAATTATATGGCTTCAGGGTGGAATATTCTAGTCATTAATTTAAACCTATAAATTCCATCAACAGTAGCCTACAATATGTATCATGAGTTTGAGTAGTACGTTGTACAGGCCATTCCGRAGACCTTGAAACCAAATATAAAGCTCATATTGGGGTGATAATGTCTGGGGGACATTTTTGTTTTTGCTCTTCTCCAAATAGCATTTTAGAGTTTTTTWAAAATTGTGTAGAAGTACAGTAAATGTATTTCTACACCCCACTTTGCAATACCCGAGGTTTAGCCGAACTGACACCACTGCAACCCCATCCCCAAACTACTTCCCGCGGCTATGTAGAGGACACCATTTCAGTTATTGTTGAATTATATTATTTTACGACAACCTTGTCTTGTTTCTTCCTCTTCCTCCTACCAGGAGGCGGCTTCCTGCAAAAGAGTGCCAAGCTGTTCTTCCGCCGGCGCCGCCAGTGCAAGGACCCGGGTATGAGCCAGTCGCACAACGACCTGGTGTACCTGGAGCAACCTGTGAGTGTGGACCGAGAGAAACGCACGGCCACTTTCAGCCGGATGTTGAACCGCAAGCTGCTGCCCAAGAGCAAGAGCAAAGCCAACGGCTCCACAACCCAGACACCCACTCCCACCCTGGAGGAACAACACGCAGCCTGACTCTCCCTCCAATAGTTCTGGAGCCCCCCACGCCGCCACTCCTACCGCCTCTAGCCCCTTCTTTAGTCCTCCAGCCCCCCACTCCACCACCCCTACCACCTGCTTCTTCCCCTCCTCTAGTCCTCCAGCCCCCCACTCCACCACCCCTACCACCAGCTTCTTCTCCTCCTCTAGTCCTCCAGCCCCCCACTCCACCAACCCTACCACCTGCTTCTTCCCCTCTCTAGTCCTCCAGCCCCCCACTCCACCACCTCTACCACCCGCTTCTTCCCCTCCTCTAGTCCTCCAGCCCCCACTCCATCACTCCACAACCCGCTTCTTCTCCTCCTCTAGTCCTCCAGCCCCCCACTCCACCACCCCTACAACCCGCTTCTTCTCCTCCTCTAGTCCTCCAGCCCCCCACTCCACCACCCTACCACCTGCTTCTTCCCCTCCTCTAGTCCTCCAGCCCCCACTCCACCACTCCTACCACCCGCTTCTTCTCCTCCTCTAGTCCTCCAGCCCCCACTCCACACCCCTACCACACCGCTTCTTCTCCCCTTCTAGTCCTCCAGCCCCCCACTCCACCACCCCTACAACCCGCTTCTTCTCCTCCTCTAGTCTCCAGCCCCCACTCCACCACCCTACACCTGCTTCTTCCCCTCTAGTCGTCCAGCCCCCCACTCCACCACCCTACCACCGCTTCTTCTCCTCCTCTAGTCCTCCCCACCCCCACTTCCACAATCCCTACCACCCGCTTCTTCTCCTCCTCTAGTCCTCCAGCCCCCCACTCCACCACCCCTACCACCCGCTTCTTCCCCTCCTCTAGTCCTCCAGCTCCCCATGCCGCCTCCACCTCTACCACCTTGCACTGACTGAGAGATCCCACTTCCCGATCCATGAATCATACACTACTAGTTGGGAAAACATTGTCTTTATCTCCCTTCCTCCTGCTCTTCCTTCACCCTCACCTTTTTTTGAAGCAGAAATATTTGACAGGGAGTATATCTGTTTGGGTGATGCTAATTTGAATGACTTTTTCACCTTCATGCCATTTCATGATCCTTTTTTCGTTTGATTTAAGTTTACCTTTTTTTTTTGCAACATTATTGAAACATTCAGTATGTGTGGCCTTCTAAACCATGAGAAGAACTACTGGTGGCCAACCTGGACCCTCGTCCAATCAGAGGGTAGTAAGGGCAACCTGATGGGACCTAATGGAAGMTGGACCAAAGGAGTGAAGAATGGTGTTGACAACTCCACCAATATCATATTTTTTGCCCTCAGAACAGCCTCAATTTGTCGGGACAATGACTCTGCAAGGTGTTGAAAGCGTTCCACAGGGATGCTGGCCCGTGTTGACTCCATTGCTTCACACAGTTGTCAAGTTGGCTGGATGTCCTTTGGTGGGTTGAGCATTCTTGATACACACAGGAAACTATTGAACAAGAAACACCCAGCAGCGTTGCAGTTCTTGACACAAACCGGTGCGTATGGCACCTACTACGATACCCCGTTCAAAGGCACTTAAATGTTATTTTTTGTCTTGCCCATTCACCTTCTGAATGGCACACATACACAATGCATGTCTCAGTTGTCTCAAAGTTTAAAAATCATTCTTTAACTGTTCTCTGCTTCTTCATCTAAACTGATTGAATTAGATTTAACAAGTGATAGAAATAAGGGATCATAACTTTCAACTGGATTCACCTGGTGTGTTTCTTCAGTCAGTGTATAGAAATAGCAAGCAGCTTGTGTACTGTAGGCCCTATGTGATTGAGATAGGTGTTTGATGTGTTGTCAAGGGAACCAGTCTGTTCCACTGTAAGGTTGATACTAGTGGGAGATGATAAAGCCTAACATTGTAATACAAAACATCTTATCTAAAATAAATTCACATACAAACCTCAGAGCTACTGTGAAAATCATATGCTAGACTAAATATTTCAGACAACAGTTATGACAGTTGTTTAAATAACACATCTAAAGAGCTAAATGTCATTCATCCGTTATCTGACACTGAAACTATTTTGGAAAGACCAAAATTAATTTTTAATATATAATTCATTGAGTTTTGTATTGTCTACTATAAACACTATTTCAAAACAGTGCAGCGACATCATGGAGAAGATGAATTTATTTTTTATATATTAACATTTTTGAATGTTTTTTTTGTATTATCACTTTTCATTTATAAGCTATTGCAGTGTTTTTAAAATATGCAATTTCCTGTGGTCTTCTGACCTAAAGATGCCCTCTTTACACTACAACTCTGTCTGGGGTTGGTGAAGTGGTAACTAGAACCCCAATGATCTCATATGCTGAGCGAGGGAAAGAAAGGGATACTACCCCAAGGCATACTTATTGCAGTGTTCACTAAAAATGCAGTGTTGATGCACTCATGCTTTTCGACTGAATTACTTGTGTTTTTGCTGTTTTTTGTTTTAAAAATGAAATGTATCGGAGCTTTAAACATTATCTTAACTAAAAGGGAGATAAGGAAAGTTTGGGAAATCTGAATGGTTTTACTGCTTTGGGCTTTTACCTAGCTAATGATTGTACTGTTATTTTTCTTAAACCGGTAAATTAAATGAATGTTGTCTTCGAGTTGAATTCCCTTTGTGTTAACTACTGTTTTTCTTCTCAGCAAATGAACCTCCTGAGAGGACTGCTATACTCTTACGGACATGATGGCAGTACTCAAGATGGACGTTGTAGTCAGATGCCCTACTGTTTACAATGCTTTTGAAAAGACTGGAGAACAGTTCTTCTACCAGTGTAGTAGTGACAAATTGTAGTGGTAGGGATTACCTCTTGGAAATTGTAAATTTTTTAGGTATGAACAGTCTTAAAATGACCTGGGGCCTGTGTGACCCTGGCCTTGCTATCACTGGCTGTGCTTTCTATGCCTATCAGCTGGTGTTTTCAGAGGACTTGTAAATGTTGCTATATGGCTTGAAAGGCTTTGAGATGAGAGAGGAAGCCAGTTCTATTTCTCCCTCTCAACAACCCATATGAAAACGGAATAATCAGGGAGCCCTGATTTGTATCATATCCAGGTATGACTGACTGATTACGCTGGGGTATCTGGTTGTTGAAAAAAAATGCATGCCATTTATGTTGTTCTAGAACAACCACATTAATGAAGTTATCTCCTGCATGTACTGTATGGGTTATATTTGAAGTGGTGGACCGTAGGGCAGTTTGGGCAAATGCCAGATGGCCTGGTCTGTTTTTTTGCCAATGGCGCCTGTCAATGTAGTGCAAAATTGTTATTTGGCTAGTAATGAGGGCCTTGAGGAAAGAAATTGGCCAGGATGGGGGCATTGAACGAAATGGGCCGGTGTGTTAAATGCCTGGGCTGATGTCTGGTACCAATCTTTTGCTGTTTGAAAAGTTGTGGGTAAAATATTTACATGAGCTGCTGGTAGAGTTTCCAATGGCCTGACTGTTCCCTGTTTTAGTAATTAAGATCTCTTTTAGAGCCATCTTGCAGATTGAGGCGTTTGCTGATGCCCGAAGTCATCTAAAAACCATGTAAAAAGAATGTGGGAAGTTTTAACCATGCTAACTTGTTTCTCAGCCTATAACATGGCTACTGACAAGTGCAAGATTATGCATTTCAATAGGCAGTGGGCCTGTATTTGATCAAACTGCTTCCTGACATTTAATATTGGCATTGGCTCTGTGAAATGCACAGAACCTGGTTGACTGCTTATATTGAATGTCAGTCAATGCCATGCAGGGATTATGACTAATTATTGACATATCAGGTTTATCATCTTGAGCAATAAATATTGTCTGAATAACCACCGAAATGTGCTGTTCCCTTTCAAGCTGAGAAAAAATGCTTGTTAACCTTTTCTGATTTAATAGAGCTATGTATTAAAGTTTGGAGGCCACACCTATTTTATGCAATTAAATGTTTATGTAATGCAGTGTTCATATGTAGATCACATCTACAGCTGAAGTCGGAAGTTTACATACACCTTAGCCAAATACATTTAAACTCAGTTTTTCACAATTCCTGACATTTAATCCTAGTAAAAATTCCCTGTCTTAGGTCAGTTAGGATCACCACTTTATTTTATGAATGTGAAATGTCAGAATAATAGTAAAGAGTTTATTTCAGCTTTTATTTCTTTCATCACATTCCCTGTGGGTCAGAAGTGTGCATACACTCAATTAGTATTTGGTAGCATTGCCTTTAAATTGTTTAACTTGGGTCAAACATTTCGGGTTGCCTTCCACAAGCTTCCCACAATAGGTTGGGTGAATTTTGGCCCCTTCCTCCTGACAGAGCTGGAGTAACTGAGTCAGGTTTGTAGGCCTCCTTGCTCGCACACGCTTTTTCAGTTCTGCCCACAAATGTTCTATAGGATTGAGGTCAGGGCTTTGTGATGGCCACTCCAATGCCTTGACTTTGTTGTCCTTCAGGCATTTTGCCACAACTTTGGAAGTATGCTTGGGGTCATTGTCCAGTTGGAAGACCCATTTGCGACCAAGCTTTAACTTCCTGACTGATGTCTTGAGATGTTGCTTCAATATATCCACATCAATTTCCTGCCTCATGATGCCATCTATTTTGTAAAGTGCACCAGTCCTTCCTGCAGCAAAGCACCCCCACAACATGATGCTGCCACCCCTGTGCTTCACGGGGGATGGTGTTCTTCGGCTTGCAACATCCCCTTTTTCATCCAAACATAACGATGGTCATTATGGCCAAACAGTTCTATTTTGTTTCATCAGACCAGATTTATCCAAAAAGTACGATCTTTGTCCCCATGTGCAGTTGCAAACCGTAGTCTGGCTTTTTTATGGCGGTTTTGGAGCAGTGGCTTCTTCCTTGCTGAGTGGCCTTTCAGGTTATGTCAATATAGGACTCGTTTTACTGTGGATATAGATACTTTTGTACCTGTTTCCTCCAGCATCTTCACAAGGTCCTTTGCTGTTGTTCTGGGATTGATTTGCACTTTTCGCACCAAAGTACGTTCATCTCTAGGAGACAGGACTGAGCGGTCCCCGCTCCTTCCTGAGCGGTATGACTGCTGCGTGGTCCCATGGTGTTTATACTTGTGTACTATTGTATGTACAGATGAACATGGTACCATCAGGCCTTTGGAAATTGCTCCCAAGGATGAACCAGACTTGTGGAGGTCTACAATTTTTTTGGGGAGGTCTTGGTTGATTTCTTTTGATTTTCCCATGATGTCAAGCAAAGAGGCACTGAGTTTGAAGTTAGGCCTTGAAATACATCCACAGGTACACCTCTTTTGACTCAAATTATGTCAATTAGCCAGAAGCTTCTAAAGCCATGACATTTTCTAGAATTTTCCAAGCTGTTTAAATGCACAGTCAACTTAGTGTATGTAAACTTCCGACACACTGGAATTGTGATTACAGTGAATTATAAGTGAAATAATCTCTGTAAACAATTGTTTGACAAATTACTTCTTTCATGCACAAAGTAGATGTCCAAACCGACTTGCCAAAACTATAGTTTGTTAACAAGAAATTTGGAGTGGTTGAAAAATGAGTTTTAATGACTCCAAACTAAGTGTATGTAAACTTCCGACTTCAACTGTACACCAGAGACTCTGGATATAATGACGAGATGCTTGTCTCTGCCAATGACTGCATTCGGAAAGTATTCAGACCCCTTGACTTTTTCCACATTTTGTTACATTACAGCCTTATTCTGAAATGTATTAAATCATCTTGGGAAGGGTACCAAAAATGTCTGCAGCATTGAAGGTCCCCAAGAACAGTTTTCTCCATCGTTCTTAAATGGAAGATGTTTGGAACCACCAAGACTCTTCCTAGAGCTGAGCAAAACTGAGCAATCAGGGGAGAAGGGCCTAGCACTCCACCAATCAGGCCTTTATGGTAAAGTGGCCAGACAAGCCATTCCTCAGTAAAAGGCACATGACAGCCCACTTGGAGTTTGCCAAAAGGCACCTAAAGGACTCACACCATGAGAAACAAGATACTCTGGTCTGATGAAACCAATATTGAACTCTTTGGCCTGAATGCCAAGCTTCACGTTTGGAGGACACCTGGCACCATCGCTATGGTTAAGTATGGTGGTGGTGGCAGCATCATGCTGTGGGGATGTTTTTCAGCGGCAGGGACTGGGAGACAAGTCAGGATCGAGGGAAAGATAAACGGGGTGAAGTACAGAGAGATCCTTGAAGAAAACCTGCTCCAGAGCCCTCAGACTGGGGTGAAGGTTCACCTTCCAACAGGACAATGATCCTAAGGACATAGCCAAGACAATGCAGGAGTGGCTTCGGGACAAGTCTCTGAATGTCCATGAGTGGCCCAGCCAGAGGCCAGACTTGAACCCGATCGACGATCTCTGGAGAGACCTGAAAATAGCTGTGCAGCAACGCTCCCCATTCAACCTGACAGAGCTTGAGAGGATCTGCAGCGAAGAATGGGAGAAACTCCCCAAATACAGGTGTGCCAAGGTTGTAGTGTTATATCCAAGAAGACTCGAGGCTGTAATTGCTGCCAAAGGTGCTTCAACAAACTATTGAGTAAATGGTCTCAATACTTAGGTAAATGTTATTTTTTAAATATACATGTTTGCTTTGTCATGGGGTTTTGTGTGTAGATTGAGGGGGGGAAAACAATGTAATCCATTTTAGAATAACGCTGTAAGGTAACAAAATGTGGAAAAAGTCAAGGGGTCTGAATAATTTCAGAATGCACTGTATATCCTCCCCACAGCCATGTATTTAGAGTTGTGCCAATGCAGTTAATGCTATTTGATGCATTTACTTTACACTTCAACATTGTATGGCAGCCATGTTAGCTCCCCATTAACATTACATGGGGAATATTMAATCAATATTTAACTGAATGTCTAGAATTAGAAGAACATTCAAAATTGTAAAAGTTAGCCTAACTAAATATATTTCTCTGATCCGCCCTAACAATGGGATTCCTTGATCGCAAAGTTGAATGGTTGGCTGTCAAGCTACCGCTTATTCCTGTCTTTGGATTGGTGGATACATCTCGTTTTTTTTATGAGAGAGTTAACGTCAACTGCCTCTAATGAATATGCATAGACGTCTCGAATTTCTGTAGGGACAATTCTGATATTACTGTAATGACCTGACTAGATCATAAATGAACAATTGTCCAGACAGAGGGTTGAGTTTGCGAATTGACGGTTTATTAAACCAACTTTACACAGGCTACTGTTTGACCGTAGCCCACGCCAAATAAATGGAAGATAACCCACAAGCCAATCGTGACCTTCTCTTGTGAAGCCCAGACGTAAGAGAGAGAACAAAGGCTGAACCTGGTCTTAACTTCCAATGCTCCATCCCCCTGCCCAACCCCCCTCCACGCCACTCCGCCAACCGCCAGGATGCCCGGCATCAGAACATTCCAGGCATTCCCGTGATTGGCAGATAGCAGGTTGATTGACATGTCGGACCCCGCGAACACTGGGTACTGGTCAGTACAACACAACCACCTACTAGCCAAACACATAACACACAGCTGTCTGTGCGGGTCGCTACATTACGTTTTTTCCCTCAAAGTTGCTGTGAAGTCACGTGCATCACACTTATATCAGTACACGCGTAACAACCTAAGTACTACGAAACTTCTATTAGATCAAATAAGGCCTCATGTATCAAAATAGCAATTGTTTTTTTCTCCTGACTAAATTCGACACTACAAAACCCCTCACTTGCTTAATAATTAATGATCTGCTTAACGTGGACAGATTTGGGGGGGGGAGTAAACCCTCTCCCTTCCTTTCTGTTTACACTCATTAGTGAGCCGTGGTTATTTGCGTATTAAAGTGTGGCCTGAATGAGTGCAGTTTGGTTTTCAATAGCCTATTGTTCATGTGAAAATATAGATCTAGTGCATTCAAATAGGTGCTCTGGTTGTGTAAAGCACATTGTTATGGGTGTAAGATGGCACAGTGATGCCATCTGTTGGTAAATGTTCATTACTGCAACTCATGTGTTTATACCGGGGTTGAGATACCCGGATGTATTGTGTTGTACGGAACAAGGCTGGTTACTCGCATCAATGTCTCTGTCTCGTCATTTAACATTCAAACACACATTTGTACTAAATAATATGTTATTTTAAAAACGTGTTTAATTGACAATTTGATAACGCGAGCGATTGAGCAAACTACGATTCCCAGACTACACTTCACTGCATTTCCGGTCCTGCGCGGTTTCTGGAGCGAATTGGAACCCGGAGTCAGGATTCTGTCAATGTGTAGTAGTTGGAGAGCAGGTAACGTGTTTATTTCTAAATTCTGCAGTTTGAACAAACAACAATTGTGCCACCGTGCAGAACATATATTTTTAGTTTGCATGGTGCACACGGAAACTCCCGGAGAGGCCAGAATAACGCCGTTCTGCGGTTGAAATGTACTGGCTCCAGATGGGGTTAGCGTCTCCATTCCAGTCGCCATGCCGATTGTTCTTTGTTACATTTGCATTGCCGCAAAAGACGCGTCTGAGATCTGAGTTAAAACCCGGCTAGAGTTTGGAATACGGCGAAAACCTGGATCCCATTCTTATTGTGTATCTACTCCCCTGGTGAATTGTGATTAGCGTAAAATGTATAGCGTTATTTTCATACTGGAGAAGTGTAACGTTATGGCCTTTGCTTTAGTGAAGTCCCCATACATTTACCACACCACTGTTTTTGTCCAGAATATAGCTCCAGGTTGAGTTATCCACATTAATCAATAAGTGTAGGCCTTACATTAGCCACTCCTTTGGTCCACTTCAGAGGATTGCATACATTTTTCAAAATTAATTAATTTGACCAACCTATTTGGTATTTATAAATGTATTTCTCTTGCAACCAACAGCCTATATCTATAATGATCATGTTGTAATAATGTAATGATAATCTCTAAGTAAAAATAGGTAGCCTACTGATCTTGTAAATAGCATTGGTTCCTTATCTTCCATGACCCTTTAAACTTTTGAAAGTTTTGATTTCAATAAAGCAAATGATACACGTTACAAACGTTTGTAACACTATCCCTTAATCCTTTTCTTTAATTTTTTTATTGTTGATTGTCATAATGACGGAGCAAACACCAGAGGAGTTTATCTGTGAGTATACTGAAAACTTCAATGCCTTGAAATGGCAAAGTYCGCATTGCCATTCTATTGTAGCTCTCACTTGGTCTGCACATGCGTGTGTGTGGCGCCCTACAGGTGCATATGTGTGTATTTCACATTGTGCATGCCTGTGCCTATTTAGACATAACCCACTGGGCACAGACATCAATTCAACATAATTTCATTAAAATACATGGAAACAAGGTTGATTCAACCAGTGCGTGCCCATTGGGAAGGGTATGTGATATGTCAACCTCGTCTCAGAGCATTTCGTAGTATTCTGTATGTAAATTGCCACACTCCATTTAGGATAATACTGTATGCCTGCTGTAAGTTGCCTATATGCAGCATGAACAGAAAGAGGAATGTGGACAGAGACCTAGTAGAGCAGCACAGCCCCCTCAAGATTCTGAGCCTGCCTGGCAGGGTTGGTCCTGCAAAGCCAGAGCCCCCTGATGGGAGAGCATAATATACAAGGACATTCTCAAAGCTGCTAATGAGAACCTTGATGACCTTGTACCTAGCCGGTGGGGTACCCCCAACCAGGTAGTGGCAGTGCTGGCAACACTGGCTGCAGTAACCCATGGGGGGGGGGGGTCACAATCGGACAATCAGAGAAGGGGCATATTATTGTGACCCTGGTGGGGTGTGTGTATCTGATCTCCATCACCTAGGACTTGACATTGGTTAATCAAATCTCCCCATTTTTGCCAATTTTGCTCAATCTTGCATGCTTTCTCAAACAGCTGTAACTGGATATGCATTTGTAAATCAAGTCCTTTCTTGAGTTGGGCTCTGTGATGTAACAACCATTGAGCATCTGAGCTTATGGTTGATTGTGCTGCAAAGGGGTTGAGTGTGTAAGAGTGTGTGTTTGTATGTATCCCACACCTGTTGCTAGGGGGTAAGGATGTTACGGTCAATATAGGATGAATCACAATAATTGTTTGCTATAATAATAATTGCTTGAACTGAGCTGTCAACATTATTACTCATATTTATTGTTAATGATGGGAATTGAGATATGCAAGATTTTTGAAAATGTATTGTTTTTTTAAGAGCTATGTATAAAGCAAATTGAGGTGAGAGCAATGGAAATGCTTTTAGCAGAAATCTGCTTCAGTTCTGTAGGTGGCACTGTGTGCTCTTTTCGAAGGATGGATCCTGGCCTCTTGTGGGGCCTAGGGATCCGGGGGGATGGGTGTGGCCGGTCAGTCACTGGGATGATTACCCAATTTGGGATGGGGAGGGGCTTTAGCAGGTGGAATAGTGGGTAACAATTGGAGGGTTACTTAGTAGTAATACAAATATCATGGTATAGCTTTATATGGACACTCAATCACTATTGTACTTTTTAATGGTAAATTTACAAATATATATTATGATAAATAGATTTGAAACTTGTATCTCATTATGGCAATTGGTGAAATAAGTGTAGACAGTTATAATTGTAATGGCTTAGCAGATAATAAGAAAAGACAAACAATATTTGTTTGGCTTAAAGAGAAGAAATATAATATCTATTGTTTACAGGAAACTCATTCAACAATTTTAGATTAAGTTGTGTGGGAAAAGGACTAGTCGGGGAATATACTTCTCCCATGAGCAGAGAAACTAAAAAGGGGTGATGATATTAATTAACAATAATTTTGATCTGAATGTGCAAATTGTCCAAACAGATCATCAAGGTAGATGGATTCTTTTAAATATGTTATTGGACCATAAACAGATATGGCTCATTAAGCTATACGGTCCAAATAATGATGATCCATATTTCTTTGAAAATATATATAATAAATGATCAACCCTACAAGCAATACACAACTCTACTATTATGGTGGGAGATTATAATACTGTTTTAAATACCGCATAAAGGAAATCACGGATGTCATGGATATATTGGAACTAGTGGATATATGGAGGCTAAAATATCCTGACCTAGTGAGATATACATGGTGGAGGCTCAATCAAGCTAGTCGTCTTGATTACTTATGTTTTTCTCATTGGCACCAAAAGTTTAAAAAGTGTTGATAGGGGACAAAATGCGGTCGGACCATCAGATAATTGGCATATACATTACTCTTACTGAATATCCACATGGGCGAGGATCCAGATTCTCTTATTGTATGGGACACGTTTAAATGTGCCTTTTAGAGGTCAGTACTCAGCTCTAAAGCAAGAGCAATTTAGATCAAAAGACTTCATATTAACAAAGGAAATAGAGGGACTAACAGTACAGATAGATAGCAATAAAACTATACCATAGAGGCACAGAACACGTTAGAGGAAAAACAAAAAGAAATGGAGGAACTTATTCAAGAATGATCAAGTGTAATATATTATAAAAATAAAGCAAACTGGATGGAACATGGGGAAAAATGCACCAAATACTTTTTAAATCTTCAACATAGAAATGCTACCAAAAATGATTTACTGAAATGTGTTGCAAATGACAGAGTCACCCTTGATTCACCAAATTATATTATTGATGCAAGTAAAGCCTTTAAGTCCGGGAAAACCCCAAGGGCTGGATGGCATACCAAGTGAGGTGTATTTTATGATATACTCAGAGGACCGTTATTAGCATGTTTTAACCACTCCTATGTAAATGGTAGATTATTGGACATTCAACAAGAAGGTCTGATTTCATTTTACTGAAACAGGATACAAGTGGTAAATCTAAAGATCCAGTCCACGAAAAAAATTCGAGGCCCCTTACACTTCAAAAATTCTAGCAAAATGTATAGCGCATAGAATTAAAAAGGTATTGTTGCATATTATTCTCTCTAATCAGACAGGTTTTTTACATGGGCGATACATTGGAAATAATATAAGACAATTACAGGAAACAATAGAACGCTATGAAAAATCTGGTTAACCAGGCCTGGTTTTCATAGCTGATTTTGAAAAGGCTTTTGATAAAGTACAACTGGAGTTTATATATACAGTGGGGCAAAAAAGTATTTAGTCAGCCACCAATTGTGCAAGTTCTCCCACTTAATTTTCATCATAGGTACACGTCAACTATGACAGACAAAATTAGAAGAAAAAAATCCAGAAAATCACATTGTGGGATTTTTAATGAATTTATTTTCAAATTATGGTGGAAAATAAGTATTTGGTCAATAACAAAAGTTTATCTCAATACTTTGTTATATACCCTTTGTTGGCAATGACAGAGGTCAAACGTTTTCTGTAAGTCTTCACAAGGTTTTCACACACTGTTGCTGGTATTTTGGCCCATTCCTCCATGCAGATCTCCTCTAGAGCAGTGATGTTTTGGGGCTGTTGCTGGG
Organism: Salvelinus sp. IW2-2015; assembly: GCF_002910315.2. NCBI lineage: Eukaryota > Metazoa > Chordata > Actinopteri > Salmoniformes > Salmonidae > Salvelinus > Salvelinus sp. IW2-2015. The sequence goes on along the minus strand of NC_036863.1, from coordinate 24,632,391 downwards.
CAACACAGACTTTCAACTCCCTCCAAAGATTTTCTATGAGGTTGAGATCTGGAGACTAGCTAGGCCACTCCAGGACCTTGAAATGCTTCTTACGAAGCCACTCCTTCGTTGCCCGGGCGGTGTGTTTGGGATCATTGTCATGCTGAAAGACCCAGCCACATTTCATCTTCAATGCCCTTGCTGATGGAAGGAGGTTTTCACTCAAAATCTCATGATACATGGCCCCATTCATTCTTTCCTTTACACGGATCAGTCGTCCTGGTCCCTTTGCAGAAAAACAGCCCCAAAGCATGATGTTTCCACCCCCATGCTTCACAGTAGGTATGGTGTTCTTTGGATGCAACTCAGCATTCTTTGCCCTCCAAACACGACGAGTTGAGTTTTTACCAAAAAGTTCTATTTTGGTTTCATCTGACCATATGACATTCTCCCAATCTTCTTCTGGATCATCCAAATGCTCTCTAGCAAACTTCAGACGGGCCTGGACATGTACTGGCTTAAGCAGGGGGACACGTCTGGCACTGCAGGATTTGAGTCCCTGGCGGCGTAGTGTGTTACTGATGGTAGGCTTTGTTACTTTGGTCCCAGCTCTCTGCAGGTCATTCACTAGGTCCCCCCGTGTGGTTCTGGGATTTTTGCTCACCGTTCTTGTGATCATTTTGACCCCACGGGGTGAGATCTTGCGTGGAGCCCCAGATCGAGGGAGATTATCAGTGGTCTTGTATGTCTTCCATTTCCTAATAATTGCTCCCACAGTTGATTTCTTCAAACCAAGCTGCTTACCTATTGCAGATTCAGTCTTCCCAGCCTGGTGCAGGTCTACAATTTTGTTTCTGGTGTCCTTTGACAGCTCTTTGGTCTTGGCCATAGTGGAGTTTGGAGTGTGACTGTTTGAGGTTGTGGACAGGTGTCTTTTATACTGATAACAAGTTCAAACAGGTGCCATTAATACAGGTAACGAGTGGAGGACAGAGGAGCCTCTTAAAGAAGAAGTTACAGGTCTGTGAGAGCCAGAAATCTTGCTTGTTTGTAGGTGACCAAATACTTATTTTCCACCATAATTTGCAAATAAATTCATAAAAAATCCTACAATGTGATTTTCTGGATTTTTTCCCCTCATTTTGCCTGTCACAGTTGAAGTGTACCTATGATGAAAATTACAGGCCTCTCTCATCTTTTTAAGTGGGAGAACTTGCACAATTGGTGGCTGACTAAATACTTTTTTGCCCCACTGTAAATGCCTGGAACATTTACATTTTGGACAATCTCTTATAAAATGGGTTAAAGTCATGTATAGTAAAATGGGTTAAAGCTGATCTACCCCCTAAAAAATATATACAAATAAATAAATAAAATACTATATGTTACGTTTGGTATGGTTACATAAGACAGATGGTTACTTAAAGGCAAAAACGAAAGGAGGGTGGTTGGTCGAAGTAGGCGTATAACGTGAACATCTAGCAACCCAAAGATTGCGAGTTCAAATCTCATCACAGACAATTCATATTCATATCTTTAGCATTTTAGCTAATTAGCAACTTTTCAACAACTTACTACTTTTTAGCTACTTTGCAACTACTTAGCATGTTAGCTATCCCTTCCCCTACCCCTAATCTTAACCCTTTTAGCTAACCCTAACCGTAGCCCTTTAACCAAACTCCTAAACTTAACCTTAACCACTAGCCTAGCTAATTTTAGCGAGCTAGCTAACGTTAGCCACCTAGCTAGAATTAGTAACATATAATATGAATTGTAATTCTTAACATATCATACGAAATGGGTGATGGACAGCCACAAATGAATACATACCATACGAATTGTAACATGTCATACTAAATGGAGTGTCCCACATTTATATACAGTATAATACGAAATGCTCTGAGACCAGGTTGAATATGTGGTATCTGATATGTGACTTTTTAATGGTACCCCTCAGGGTGTGAGGACTGTGGGCAGTATCATGACTCTGAGTGTCCAGAGCTGGGACCAGTAGTGACTGTACAGGACTCATTTGTTCTCAGCAGAGCTCGGTGAGTAAAAGTCCACCATGCAAAATATACAATGAGAGGGTTACTGAGTTGACTCCAGCATGGAGAGGGTTTCCAGCTTAGCTTAAAATCTTACAAATTGTGTCTTTAAAGATGGCAATATTTAACCTGATATCTGAGGAACAGAAATGGAGGAGGCTATGTATTGATAGATGTTGTATTGTTTGTCATTGGTCAGGTCCTCTCTGCCGGAAAATCTGGAGATCAGACAGGTGCCAGATGGAAAGGAGGGAGTGTTTGTCCTACGACGGTTGGTCAATAGGACCAGGTTTGGACCGTTTGAGGCTAAGAGGGTGTCCCACCTGGACAAAGGCCTGTTTCCTCTGAAGGTGCTTTCTCAACATATGGTGCTAATTTTATGGAGAAGATGTATATGTCTTTAACAGTTGAAGTTGGAAGTTTACATACACTGAGGTTGGAGTCATTAAAACTCGTTTTTCAACCACTCTGCAAATTTCTTGTTAATAAACTATAGTTTTGCCAAGTCGGTTAGGACATCTACTTTGTGCATTCATCATTCCCAAGGTTCATCCTTGGGAGCAATTTCCAAACGCCTAAAGGTACCACGTTCATCTGTACAAACAATAGTACGCAAGTTTAAACACCATGGGACCACGCAGCCATCATACCACTCTCCTAGAGCTGAACATACTTTGGTGGGAAAAGTGCAAATGAATCCCAGAACAACAGCAAAGGACCTTGTGAAGATGCTGGAGGAAACAGGAACAAAAGTATCTATATCCACAGTAAAATGAGTCCTATATCGACATAACCTGAAAGGCCACTCGGCAAGGAAGAAGCCACTGCTCCAAAACCGCCATAAAAAAGCCAGACTACGGTTTGCAACTGCACATGGGGACAAAGATCGTATATTTTGGGAGAATTGTCCTCTGGTCTGATGAAACTAAAATAGAACTGTTTGGCCATAATGACCATCATTATGTTTGGAGGAAAAAGGGGGAGGCTTGCAAGCCGAAGAACACCATCCCAACCGTGAAGCACGGGGGTGGCAGCATCATGTTGTGGGGGTGCTTTGCTGCAGGAGGGACTGGTGCACTTCACAAAATAGATGGCATCATGAGGAATGAAAATGATGTGGATAATTTGAAGAAACATCTCAAGACATCAGTCAGGAAGTTAAAGCTTGGTCGTAAATGGGTCTTCCAAATGGACAATGACCCCAATCATGCGCCCAAAGTTGTGGCAAAATGGCTTAAGCTCAACAAAGTCAAGGTTTTGGAGTGGCCATCACAAAGCCCTGACCCCAATCCTATAGAAAATATGTGGGCAGAACTGAAAAGGCGTGTGCAAGCAAGGAGGCCTACAAACCTGACTAAGTTACACCAGCTCTGTCAGGAGGAATGGGACAAAATTCACCCAACTTATTGTGGGAAGCTTGTGGAAGGATACCCAAAATGTTTGACCCAAGTTAATCAATTTAAAGGCAATGCTACCAAATACTAATTGAGTGTATGTACACTTCTGACCCACTGGGAATGTGATGAAAGAAATAAAAGCTGAAATAAATTCTCTAAATTAAATTATCATTCTCTCTACTATTATTCTGACATTTCACATTCTTAAAATAAAGTGGTGATCCAAACTGACCTAAGACAGGGAATTTTTACTAGGATTAAATGTCAGGAATTGTGAAAAACTGAGTAAGTGTATTTGGCTAAGGTGTATGTAAACTTCTGACTTCAACTGTATGTCTATACAGTGGGGAGAACAAGTATTTGATACACTGCCGATTTTGCAGGTTTCCTACTTACAAAGCATGTAGAGGTCTGTAATTTTTATCATAGGTACACTTCAACTGTGAGACACGGAATCTAAAAATCCAGAAAATCACATTGTATGATTTTTAAGTAATTCATTTGCATTTTATTGCATGACATAATATTTGATAACCTACAACCAGTAAGAATTCCGGCTCTCACAGACCTGTTAGTTTTTCTTTAAGAAGCCCTCCTGTTCTCCACTCATTACCTTTATTAACTGCACCTGTTTGAACTCGTTACCTGTATAAAAGACACCTGTCCACCACACTGAATCAAACAGACTCCAACCTCTCCACAATGGCCAAGACCAGAGAGCTGTGTAAGGACATCAGGGATAAAATTGTAGACCTGCACAAGGCTGGGATGGGCTACAGGACAATAGGCAAGCAGCTTGGTGAGAAGGCAACAACTGTTGGCGCAATTATTAGAAATTGGAAGAAGTTCAAGATGACAGTCAGTCACCCTCGGTCTGGGGCTCCATGCAAGATCTCACCTCGTGGGGCATCAATGATACATTCCAGTAACATTCCAGAGAGACATCAGAGATTGTAACGTTCTCTGCTCTTCACGGAAACATGGCTCACTCAAGAGACGCTAACGGAGTCGGTGCGGCCAGCTGGTTCTTTCACGCATCGCGCCGACAGAAACATACATCTTTCTGGTAAGAAGAGGGCGGGGGTGTATGCCTTATGATTAACGAGACGTGTTGTGATCATAGCAACATACAGGAACTCAAGTCATTCTGTTCACCTGATCTAGAATTCCTCACAGTCAAATGTCGACCGCATTATCTACCAAGGGAATTCTCTTCGATTATAATCACAGCCGTATATATTCCCCCCCAAGCAGACACATCGATGGCCCTGAACTAACTTTACTGACTCTTTGTAAACTGGAAACCACACACCCTGAGGCTGCATTCATCGTAGCTGGGGGTTTTAACAAGGCTAATCTGAAAAACAAAACTCCCTAAATTCTATCAGCATATCGATTGTGCTACCAGGCTGGTAAAACCTTGGATCATTGTTATACTAACTTCCGCGACGCATATAAGGCCCTCCCCCGCCCTCCTTTCGGAAAAGCTGACCACGACTCCATTTTGTTGCTTCCAGCCTACAAACAGAAACTAAAACAAGCTCCCCGCTCAGGTCTGTTCAACGCTGGTCCGACCAATCTGATTCCACGCTTCAAGACTGCTTCGATCACGCGGATTGGAATATTTTTTATTTATTTATTTTTTATTAACCTTTATTTAACCAGGTAGGCAAATTGAGAACACGTTCTCATTTACAATTGCGACCTGGCCAAGATAAAGCAAAGCAGTTCGACACATACAACAACACATAGTTACACATGGAGTAAAACAAACATATATCAATAATACAGTGAAAAAAATATATACAAAAATAAGTCTATATACAATGTGAGCAAGTGAGGTGAGATAAGGGAGGTGAAGGCAACAAAATATGTATAAATAAATAAAAAATATTAAAGGCCATGGAGCGAAGTGAGTACAAACACAGCAAGTAAAATAAAAAAAAAAAAAACACTGGAATGGTTTGGTTTGCAGTGGAAGAAAGTGCAAAGTAGAGACAGAAATAATGGGGTGCAAAGGAGCAAAATAAATTAATAAATAAAATACAGTAGGTAAAGAGGTAGTTGTTTGGGCTAAATTGTAGATGGGTTATGTACAGGTGCAGTAATCTATGAGCTGCTCTGACAGCTGGTGCTTAAAGCTAGTGAGGGAGATAGGTGTTTCAGAGATTTTTGTAGAGATATGTTCCGCATTGCCGTCCAACAACAATATTGACGAAATACGCTGATTCGGTGAGCGAGTTCATTAGAAAGTGCATTGACGATGTCGTACCCACAGCAACGATTAAAACATTCCCAAACCAGAAACCGTGGATTGACGGCAGCATTCGCGTGAAACTGAAAGCGCGAACCACTGCTTTTAACCAGGGCAAGGTGACCGGAAACATAGACCGAATACAACAGTGTAGCTATTCTCTCCGCAAGGCAATCAACAAGCTAAGTCCCAGTATAGAGACAAAGTAGAGTCGCAATTCAACAGCTCAGACACAAGAGGTATGTGGCAGGGTCTACAGTCAATCACGGATTACAAAAAGAAAACCAGCCCCGTCGCGACCAGATGTCTTGCTCCCAGACAGGCTAAATAACTTTTTTGCTCGCTTTGAGGACAATACAGTGCCACTGACACGGCCCGCTACCAAAACCTGCGGGTTCTCCTTCACTGCAGCCGAGGTGAGTAAAACATTTAAACTGTGTTAACCCTTGCAAGGCTGCAGGCCCAGACGGCATTCACAGCCGCGTCCTCAAGAGCATGCGCAGACCAGCTGGCGGTGTGTTTACGGACATATTCAATCAATCCTTATCCCAGTCTGCTGTTCCCACATGCTTCAAGAGGGCCACCATTGTTCCTCTTTCCAAGAAAGCTAAGGTAAACTGAGCTAAACGACTACCGCCCCGTAGCACTCACTCCGTCATCATTGAAGTGCTTTGAGAGACTAGTCAAGGACCATATCACCTCCACCCTACCGGACACCCTAGACCCACTCCAATTTGCTTACCGACCCAATAGTCCACAGACGACGCAATCGCAACCACACTGCACACTGCCCTAACCCATCTGGACAAGAGGAATACCTATGTGAGAATGCTGTTCATCGACTACAGCTCAGCATTTAACACCATAGTACCCTCCAAACTCGTCATCAAGCTCGAGACCCTGGGTCTCGACCCCGCTCTGTGCAACTGGGTCCTGACTTCCTGACGGCCGCCCCCAGGTGGTGAGGGTAGGTAAACAACATCTCCACCCCGCTGATCCTCAACACTGGGCCCCACAAGGGTGCGTTCTGAGCCCCTCCTGTACTCCTTGTTCACCCACGACTGCGTGGCCATGCATGCCTCCAACTCAATCATCAAGTTTGCGGACGACACTACAGTGGTAGGCTTGATTACCAACAACGACGAGACGGCCTACAGGGAGGAGGTGAGGGCCCTCGGAGTGTGGTGTCAGGAAATAACCTCACACTCAACGTCAACAAAACAAAGGAGATGATTTTGGACTTCAGGAAACAGCAGAGGGAGCACCCCCCTATCCACATTGACGGGACAGAGTAGTGGAGTAGGTAGTAAGTTTTAAGTTCCTCGGTGTACACATCACGGACAAACTGAATTGGTCCACCCACACAGACAGCTGTTGTGAGAAGGCGCAGCAGCGCCTCTTCAACCTCAGGAGGCTGAAGAAATTCGGCTTGTCACCAAAAGCACTCCAAACTTCTACAGATGCACAATCGAGAGCATCCTGTCGGGCTGTATCACCGCCTGGTACGGCAACTGCTCCGCCCCACAACCGTAAGGCTCTCCAGAGGTAGTGAGGTCTGCACAACACATCACCGGGGGCAAACTACCTGCCCTCCAGGACACCTACACCACCCGATGTCACAGGAAGGCCATTAAGATCATCAAGGACAACAACCACCCAAGCCACTGCCTGTTTCACCCCGCTATCATCCAGAAGGCGAGGTCAGTACAGGTGCATCAAAGGCAGGGACCGAGAGACTGAAAAACACTTCTATCTCAAGGCCATCAGACTGTTAAACAGCCATCACTAACATTTAGTGGCTGCTGCCAACATACTGACCCAACTCCAGCCACTTTAGTAATGGGAATTGATGGAAATTATGTAAAAATGTACCACTAGCCACTTTAAATAATGCCACTTATATAATGTTTAC
>NC_036863.1:24616357-24624701 GCF_002910315.2 Salvelinus sp. IW2-2015 | reverse complement strand
CTGCACGACATGTTATAGCTGGGACCCTTTGGATGACAAATCAGAGGAAGATTTCAAAAAGTAAGTGAATATTTAATCGCTATTTGTGAATTTATGAAACCTGTGCCGGTGAAAGATATTTTGATGTGGGGTGCCATTCTCAAACAATCGCCAAGGCATGTTTTCGCTGTAATAGCTACTGTAAATCGGAGTAGTCTGTAAATCGCAAGCGAGATGCCTAGCCCAAAAGGTTAAAATAACATCAAAATGATCAGAAATACTGTGCAGACATTGTAATGTTGTAAATGACTATTGTAGCTGGAAACGGCTGATTTTAATGGAATATCTACATGGCGTATAGAGGCCCATTATCAGCAACCATCACTCCTGTGTTCCAATGGCACGTTGTGTTAGCTAATACAAGTTTATAATTTTAAAAGCTAATTGATCATTCGAAAACCCTTATGCAATTATGTTAGCACAGCTGAAAACTGTTGTTCTGATTAAAGAAGCAACAAAACTGCCCTTCTTTAGACTAGTTGAGTATCTGGAGCATCAGCATTTGTGGGTCGATTACAGGCTCAAAATGGCCAGAAACAAAGACCTTTCTTCTGAAACTCGTCAGTCTAATCTTGTTCTGAGAAATGACGGCTTCCATGCGAGAAATTGCCAAGAAACTGAAGATCTCGTACAACGCTGTGTACTACTCCCTTCACAGAACAGCACAAACTCTCTAACCAGAATAGAAAGAGGAGTGGGAGGTCCGGTGCACAACTGAGCAAGAGGACAAATACATTAGAGTGTCTAGTTTGAGAAACGGACGCCCTCACAAGCCGCAAAACACTGTCTCAACAGTGAAGGGCAACTCCGGATGCTGGCTTTCTAGCAGAGTTGCAAAGAAAAAGCAATATCTCAGACTCGCCAATAAAAATAAAAGTTTAAGATGGGCAAAAGAACACCACACTGGACAGAGGAACTCTGCCTAGAAGGTCAGCATCTTCACTATTGACTTGAGAACAGTTTTTTTTTTTTACATACACTCAAATACTAATTGAGTGTATGTAAACTTCTGACCCACTGGAATGTGATGAAAGAAATTAAAGCTGAAAATAAATTTACTATTATTCTGACATTTCACATTCTTTGAAAAAAAGTGGTGATCCTAACTGACCTAAGACATGGAATTTTTACGGGGATAAATGTAAGGAATTGTAAACACTGAGTTTAAATGTCTTTTGGCTAAGGGTATGTAAACTTCCGGCCTCAACTGTAAAATTCCATTAAAAATCAGCCGTTTGCAGCTACAATAGTCATTTACAACATTAACATGTCTACGCTGTATTTATGATCAATTTGATGTTTTTTAATGGAAAAAAATTTGCTTTTTGTCAAAAACAGAGACATTTCTAAGTGACCCAAACTTTTTGTCACGATCGTCTTGCGAAGAGAGTGAGGACCAAAATGCAGCGTGTGGAATACATCTTCTTTATTAAAGAAAGAAGACGAAAACGACACGAACACTATACATAAACTAACAAAATAACAAACTGACGACCGTGAAGCTATACATATAAATAGTGCTGACACAAACACTACACATAGACAATTACCCACAAATGCATGATGCCCATGGGCTGCCTTAAATATGGCTCCCAATCAGAGACAAATGAAAGACATTCTGTCTCTGATGAGAACCACTCAGGCAACCAGACATCCTAGACACATTCACTCAACCATAGACATACCTAGAAACATTCACTCAACACAAACTCATACCAACTACACCCAACACCCCTTTACCATATAACCACCCAAAATGACAAACACAAACATTCCCCATGTCCACCCTGACCTAACTAAAATAATAAAGAAAACAAAGAATACTAAGGCCAGGACGTGACATAACCCCCCCCTTAAGGTGCAAACTCCGGGCGCACCAGCATAAAGTCTAGGAGGGTCTGGTGGGTCTGTCCACAGTGGCGGCTCTGGCACTGGACGTGGTCCCCACCCCACCATAGTCACTACCCGCTTTCGTAGCCTCCTCCAAATGACCACCCTCCACATTAACCCCACTGGATAAGGGCAGCACCAGACTAAGGGCAGCACCGACTAAGGGCAGCACCGGCAAGGCAGCACCGGACTAAGGGCAGCACCGGATAAGGGCAGCACCGGGAATGGGGCAGCACCGGGATAAGGCAGCACCGGGATAAGGGGGAGCACCGGATAAGGGCAGCACCGGGAATAAGGGCAGCACGGATAAGGGGCAGCACCAGGATAAGCGGGCAGCTGGACTGAGGAGCGGCAGCTCCGGGACTCTGAGGACGGGCACGCGCTGAGGGACGGGCAGTCCGGACTGAGGGACGCAGCTCCGGACTGAGGGACGGATCCTGGCTGGATGACGGCTCTGGCGGATCCTGCTGGACGGCTCTGGCGATCCTGGCTGACGGCTCATGGCTGGCTGACGGATCTGCTGCTCATGGCTGGCTGACGGATCTGGCTGCTCATGGCTGGTGACGGATCTGGCTGCTCATGGCTGGCTGACGGATCTGGCTGCTCATGGCTGGCTGACGGATTCTGGCTCATGCATGGCTGCTCATGGCTGGCTGACGATCTGGCTGCTCATGGCTGGCTGGCGGCGTCTGGTACGTCATGTCGGCTGCGGCTCTGGACGCTCATGTCTGGCTGGCGGCTCTGGACGCCTATGTCTGGCTGGCGGCTCTGGACGCTCATGTCTGTTGGCGGCTCTGGAGATCCCTGTTGGTTGGCGGCTCTGGCAGATCCTGTCTGGTTGGCGGCTCTGGCAGATCCTGTCTGGTTGGCGGCCTGGCCAGACCTGTTCTGGTGTGGCGCTCTGGCAGATCCTGTCTGGTTGGCAGCTCTGGCAGATCCTGTCTGGTTGGCGCTCTGGCAGATCCTGTCTGGTTGGCGGCTCTGGCAGATCCTGCTGGTTGGCGGCTCTGGCAGATCCTGACTGACGAATGGCGTCTAGCGGCCTCCTGACTGACTAACGGCCTCTAACGCTCGGGACAGACGGGCGGCTCTAATGGCTCGGACAGACGATGGCCGATGCCTGGGAGAGATGGCTCAGATGGCGCTGGGGAGACGGATGGTCAGATGGCGCTGGGAGACGGATGGCTCAGATGGCGCTGGGAGACGGATGGCCAGATGGCGATGGGGAGACGGAATGCTCAGATGGCACTGGGCAGACGGATGGCTCAGATGGCACTGGGCAGACGGATGGCTTCTGGCCGAGGAGGCGCACTGTAGGCCTGGTGCGTGTGCCGGAACTGGAGCACCGGGCTAAGGAACGCACCTTCAGGCTAGTGCGGGGAGAAGGAACAGGGCATACTGGACCCTGGGACCGCACATAGGCCTAGTGCGTGGTGCCGGAACTGGTGGTACCGGCTGGGGACACGCATCTCAGGCTAGTGCGGGGAGCAGCAACAGGATGCACAGGACTCTGGAGACGCACAGGGCTTGGTACGTGGTGCCGAATTGGGTACCGTGCTGAGACACGCACCATAGGACGAGTGCGTGGAGGAGAACAAGGCTCTTGGAACACACTGGAAGCCTGTTGCTGGTGTAGGCACTGGTGGAACTGAGCTGGGCGGAAGGTGCACCGGAAATACCGGACCGTGCAGGCTTACTGGCTCCCTTGAGCACCGAGCCTGCCCAACTCTTACCTGGTTGAATGCTCCCATCGTCGCCGACCAGTGGGAGGTTGAATAACCCGCACCGGGCTATGTAGGCGCGAACCGGGGACACCATGCGGTAAGCTGGTGCCATGTATGCCGGCCGCAGGCGATTTCATGAGTATGTCTTTCTTCTTTTTTGTTAGATAAAATCCTTCTTTATATCCCAAAAAGTCAGTTTAGTTGGCGCCATCGATTTGAGTAATTCACTCGTTCAACATGCAGAGAAAGGAATCTGAAAATCTACCCCTAAACTTTGTTTCAACAAGTCAAAATACGTTTCTATTTACTCCTCAGAAACCCTAAACTGTAATCAAACTATAATATTTCTTAAGGAAAGAAGTATGTTCAATAGGAAACTGATTTTAGCAGGTGCATTGTCTTCATGGCGCGCGCAAACACGAATTTCCAAGACTGTGTCCCTGTCCTAAATGTGATATTTCTTATTTGTTTTTGAAGTTACATGCCTGATACCTTGAACATAGACTGCTGACACCCTGTGGAAGCCATAGGAAATGTCTAATTTCTAGTATGCCCCATTACTTTCCATTGTAACAGCATGGTCTCTCAAAAATTGGGATTTTCTCCTACCATATCTATTGTGTTATATTCTCCTACATTATTTTAACATTTCTACAAACTTCAAGGTGAAATAAAATAAAATAAAAATCTGATACTATAATGAAGTACAGGTCTTGTGAACAGCAGTGTGTCTCCTTCAAGGCTACAAATTAAATCAGTTTCTTTACATTTATCAATTCTCTCCACAATATATCTGTTATAGAGGTCAATATTTCACATAGTCCTCCCACAATATATCTGGCATAGAGGTCACCATTTCACATAGTCCTCCCACAATATATCTGGCATAGAAGTCTACATTTCACATAGTCCTCCCACTATATATCTGCTGTAGAGCTGAACATTTCACATAGTCCTCCCACAAAATACATCTGTCATAGTGGTCGATATTGTATATTGCCCTCAACATTTCAGTTGAATACATTCAGTTGGACAACTGACTAGGTATCCCCCCTTTTCTTTCCCTTTCACATTGTCCTCCCACAAAATACATCTGCCATGGTGGTCAATATTGTACATTGCCCTCCCACAATATATCTGCCATAGAGGTCAACATTTCACATAGTGTAACGGCAGCCTTCCTCCTCTTCGTCTGAAGAGGAGGTGTAACAGGGATCGGACCAAGACGCAGCGTAGTTTGTGCTCAACATATTTAATTACGAAAATACTGTGAACACTAAACAAATAAAAAAATAACAAATGTGGCAAACCGATACCGTCCTAGCTGGTGCAGAGAAAACACAGAGACAGGAAACAACCACCCACAATCCCCAACACAAAACATCTGCCTCTGATTGAGAACCATATTAGGCTGGACATAGAAACGGACAAACAAGACACACAACATAGAATGCCCACCCAGCTCACGTCCTGACCAACACTAAAACAAGCACAACACATAAGAACTCTGGTCAGGACGTTACACATAGCCCTTCCACAATATATCTGCCATAGAGGTCAACATTTCACACTCCAAAATTAACATGGAATCATCTTGAATTCAGTTTGATGTCCTAGTATGAATCAATCTGTGATGTTTAGACTGTTCCAATAGTAGCACTGCTTACATCCCTTTCCCTAGATGTACATTAGTAATGAATGTGATGAACAGTCATTCCAATATTATGTATGGTATTTCATTAAATTATGTAATGAGACAGAAATTCAATGAACAATAATAACTAATGTATTCTGTTTTACATGATCATTATTCATGACTCTCCATCTTGGATAATGGATGATCAGGACCACGTGAGTAATTATTTATTTGTCTGTTTTGTTTATTGACAACCAATAACACAAGACAAAGAACAGACCAGAGTGTTAATCTGATACTATAAAAACTACAGGCCATGTGAACAGCAGTGTGTCTTCTTCAAGGCTACAAATTAAATCACTTTCTTTACATTTATCAATACTCTCCCCAAATGTTCTCAAGGAAAATTGGATTAAGATGTATGGACGTTCTTCAAATTATCCAGAATTTACATACCATATCCCTCCCACAATATATCTGCTATAGAGGTCAACATTTCACATAGCCGTCCCACAATATATCTGCTATAGAGGTCAACATTTCAGAGGGGTTGAGTTAAATGCGGAAGACACATTTCAGTTGAATACATTCAGTTGGACAACTGACTAGGTATCCCCCTTTCCTTTCCCTTTCACATAGTCCTCCCACAATATATCTGCCATAGAGATCAATATTTCACATAGTCCTCCCACAATATATCAGCTGTAGAGATCAACATTTCACATATATCACCCACAATATATCTGCTATAGAGATCAACATTTCACATAGTCCTCTGTTAGGGTTTGTTCCTTACGTCCTTCTTTGTCAATCATTGGTTCATTGGTGAAATTAGCATTATGACAATATCTTTAATTAAATCATTCAATAACCTTTATTAATGCAATTGCAGACAGAAGTTGACAAACAGGAACATAGCACGCATGTTTCTGAGTAAGTTCTGCCTAAAAACAAACGGTCTCAAGTTGTTTTATTAAACCGAAGTCCCGCCTTAGTGATGTCACTAACTAGTCATTACCTTTTTACTCCTGAGACCAAAACCCTATATAAACAATGGCTTTTTGTGTTATCTTAAACTAGCAGTAAACGTCCACTCCCAAAGCTGATTTATTGTGGAATGTTTGACTAGCCTTATCTCCTCCACTCCCCTGCAGAGCTCCTTCTTCACAGTCACACATTACTCAGAGGGGCCTCTTCATAATGAAATAGAGAGAGAACTAAAAACAATTGTGGAATACTAAACCTCTACAATGAATTTGTATTGTTAATCTGTAGTCTATGACCCTATAAATGTAAGGAGGGAGGGGTCTTATAACCCCTCCCCTTCAATTAATATAACATAAGCATAATTAATTATTCTAATACACCAAACATTTGTACAGCCCCAATCATGACCCCTAGGTAAATCCTGACACCTCCCACAATATATCTGCCATAGAGGTCAACATTTCAAACTCCAAAATGAACATGGATTCAGCTTGAATTCAGTTTGATGTCCTAGTATGAGGCATTCTGTGATGTTTAGACTGTTCACATAGTAGCACTGCTTACATCCCTTTCCCTAGATGTACATTACTAATGAATGTGATGAACAGTCATTCCAATATGATGTATGGTATTTAATTTAATTATGTAATGAGACAGATATTCAATGAAGAATAATAACTAATGCATTCTGTTTTACATGATCATTATTCATGACTCTCCATCTTGGATAATGGATGATCAGGACCACGTGAGTAATTACTTATTTGTCTGTTTTGTTTATTGACAACCAATAACACAAGACAAAGAACAGACCAGAGTGTTAATCTGATACTATAAAAACTACAGGCCTTGTGAACAGCAGTGTGTCTTCTTCAAGGCTACAAATTAAATCAGTTTCTTTACATTTATCAATACTCTCCCCAAATGTTCTCAAGGTAGGTTGGATTATGATGTATAGCTATTCTTCAAATTATCCAGCATTTTCATATCATAGATCTCCCACAATATATCTGCCATAGAGGTCAATATTTCACATAGTTCTCCCACAATACATCTGCCATAGAGGTCAATATTTCACCTGGTTCTCCCACAATATGTCTGCTCTAGAGCTCAACATCTCACACTTCAAAATTAACATAGAATCTGCTTGAATTCAGTTTGATGTCCTAGTATGAAGCATTCTGTGATGTTTAGACTGTTCCAATAGTAGTGCTGCTTACATCCCTTTCCCTAGATGTACATTAGTAATGAATGTGATGAACAGTCATATCAATATGATGTATGGTATTTGATTGAATAATGTAATGTGACTGAAATTTTGATTGAATGTAGCTGTAATAACTCATACATTTTGTTTTACATTATCAATAATCCTTCCTCTCCATCTTGGATAATGGATTATCAGGAGCATTACCATAAACCTCCCCTATTGAGGTCAACATTTCAGAGGGGGTTGAGTTAAATGCAGAAGTCAGGACCAAGAGGCATGGAGAGGCAGCCTTTAGTTATTATGCCCCCAGCCTCTGGAATAGCCTGCAGAGAACCTGAGGAGGTCTGAAGCTGTGGACATATTTAAAAGGGATCTTAAAACACACCTTTTCAGCTTTGCTTTTCCTTGGCGTGCTTTTTTAGTCTTTTAGTTTAAAATTGTTATTCTTTTGTTTCTTGTGTAAATATTTAAGTTTTTATTTTCAGGCAATTGATTTGTTTTTAACTTGAGGTATGACATAAGGTATAAAGTATGAAATTAAGTATAAAATAATGGAATGTTAATCTCAAATCAAATCAAATTTTATTTGTCACATACACATGGTTAGCAGATGTTAATGCGAGTTTAGCGAAATGCTTGTGCTTCTAGTTCCAACCATGCAGTAATTACCAATGAGTAATCTAACCTAACAATTCCACAACTACTACCTTATACACACAAGTGTAAAGGGATAACGAATATGTACATAAAGATATATGAATGAGTGATGGTATAGAACGGCATAGGCAAGATGCAGTAGATGGTATAGAGTACGGTATATACATATGAGATGAGTAATGTAGAGTATGTAAACATAAA
>NC_036863.1:24607625-24616332 GCF_002910315.2 Salvelinus sp. IW2-2015 | reverse complement strand
GTGCATAGTTGTAAAGTGGCTAGTGATACATGTATTACATAAAGATTGGCAAGGTGCAGTAATTAATATAGAGTACAGTATATACATATACATTATATGAAGTGGCATCTGTTTAAAGTGGCTAGTGATACATTTTTGATCAAGTTTCCATTATTAAAGTGACTGGAGTTGAGTC
This sequence comes from Salvelinus sp. IW2-2015, assembly GCF_002910315.2. Lineage (NCBI taxonomy): Eukaryota > Metazoa > Chordata > Actinopteri > Salmoniformes > Salmonidae > Salvelinus > Salvelinus sp. IW2-2015. The sequence goes on along the minus strand of NC_036863.1, from coordinate 24,616,157 downwards.
AGTATGTTGGCACAGCCACTCGATGTTAATTGGTGGCTGTTTAACAGTCTGATGGCTGAGATAAGAAGCTGTTTTTTCAGTTCTCGGTCCCTGCTTGATGCACCTGCTGTATGACCTCACCTTCTAATCTTTGGGATATGCCTCGACAACATCCGGTGAAATTGCAGAGCGCGAAATTCAAAATTCAGAAGAAATAGTATTTAACATTCATGAAAATACTGTATCCGATTTCCGATTTAAAAAGGCTTTACGGCGAAAGCACACCATGCTAATATCTGAGGACAGCGCGCCCGCATACAAAAGCATGAAAAACATATTTAACAGGTAGGTGCGCCATGAAAGTCAGAAATAGCGATCTAATAAAATGCCTTACTTTGAAGATCTTCTTCTGTTGGCTCTCCAAAAGGTCCAGTAATCCACAAATGGTCCTTTTGTTCGATAAAGTCCTTCTTTATATCCCCAACAAAACTCAGTTTAGTTGGCGCGCTTCAGTCAATAATCCACCCAGTTTCCCTCAGATCTCTGGCCTCTCCCCGATATCCCTGGTGCAGGGAGCTGGCTGGATGTACTGGTGCCCCCCTGGTGGCCGTGGGCGGAGGTAGGCCCGCTCTCCGGGGTTGTGCCCCTTCCCTGGTTTAGCTCAGCCTCTCCGGCCTCCTCCCATATCTAGGGAAGTGAGCTGGCTGGATTGGCCCTTGTGCCCAGGGGCGGTCCACCAGTCTCTGGAGCGAGACAGAGTCTGAGTTAGAGCATTAATATCCCTGTAAAGGCAACTGGACAGGTGTAATGAAAGGCATGTAAAAATGACCATAACAAGCATTCTAATCACCTGTAAAATGCACACTGAACAGGTGTAACAGGAAAAATCACGGCTGTGACTATAACGAAGATAATTCTCTTGGGAGGTAATACGGTCGGCATTGATTGTGAGGTATTTATTCTAAGTAGGGTGAACAAAGGACATGAGTTCCTTATGTTAAACAAATCTCACCATGTGTAGTTAATACATGAAACATACACACCCCCCCTTGTTTTCCCGGCTGTAATGTAACAACACTAAAATGTCTGGCGTAACAATGTAAGAAATACACTGCAAAGTTGCCTCGGGCTGAAGCACGGCTGCCCTCTCTATCGGCGCCATTTATATATTGACTACGTCCGTCCTAGCTCGCTCTTAATGTCTATAATCTAAATTACGGATTGCCTCTTATCTGCTTGTCGTCCCCCTTATGCCATAGTTGTACATCTCCATTGTCAGTAGAACCACATTTGTTTAAGCAAGTCAGCCAATCAGCTATGTTTTTTAAAGGCAGTAAATGAGGCTGAATGAACTGTTTCACTGAATGGGCTCAATGAGAAATAGTTCATGACAAATCACCAGTAACCTTCTAAGACGACATGGAATATTGTAATAGAGAACGGCAGATCAGCTGTTAACAAACATGGCTAGTGGTAATTCAGGCAATTAACTTAAAAAACAAACAGTTGAAATCAAATGCAACTTTAAAATATCTACTTGTAAAACATAAGATCTAGCATCACTTGTATATTTTGTACTTAAAATAAAAAAACATGAAATAAATCTATAATATTTACATTGAATTCAGTGGCAGAAAGCTCTCATTCTAGTGAATAGCTGCTATACTGCACATCTACAGCTGGGTCAGAACATACTGGTTTGGGTTTGGAGATGAACAGGGTAAAACACTGTTGCAGGGGACTACCCACATGACACAGCATTGGGCAGAATGTCACAGTAGAAACTTGCTGAAATAGTCAAACTCGAACTAAATTTAAGATAATTGACCAAAAAGTAATTGGTTTCTGGTGCCTTTTTGAAAAGTAAGTCTTGATTACTTTAATGTTAATGGTGGCTGTTTAACAGTCTGATGGCCTTGAGATAGAAGCTGTTTTTCAGTCTCTCGGTCCCTGCTTGATGCACCTGTACTGACCTCACCTTCTAATCTTTGGGATATGCCTCGACAACATCCGGTGAAATTGCAGAGCGCGAAATTCAAAATTACAGAAATAGAAATAGTATTTAACATTCATGAAAATACTGTATCCGATTTCAAAAAGGCTTTACGGCGAAAGCACACCATGCTAATATCTGAGGACAGCGCCCCGCATACAAAAGCATGAAAAACATATTTCAACCAGGTAGGTGCGCCATGAAAGTCAGAAATAGCGATCTAATAAATGCCTTACCTTTGAAGATCTTCTTCTGTTGGCTCTCCAAAAGGTCCCAGTTACATCACAAATGGTCCTTTTGTTCGATAAAGTCCTTCTTTATATCCCCCAAAACTCAGTTTAGTTGGCGCGCTTCAGTCAATAATCCACCCAGTTTCCCTCAGATCTCTGGCCCTCTCCCCGATATCCCTGGTGCAGGGAGCTGGCTGGATGTACTGGTGCCCCCTGGTGGCCGTGGGCGGAGGTAGGCACCGCTCTCCGGGGGTTGTGCCCCCCTCCCTGGTTTAGCCTCAGCCCTCTCCGGCCCCTCCCCCCATATCCCTAGGGAAGTGAGCTGGCTGGATTGGCCCTTGTGCCCAGGGGCCGGTCCACCCAGTCTCTGGAGCGAGACAGAGTCTGAGTTAGAGCATTAATATCCCCTGTAAAGGCACACTGGACAGGTGTAATGAAGGCATGTAAAAATGACCATAACAAGCATTCTAATCACCTGTAAATGCACACTGAACAGGTGTAACAGGGAAAATACACGGCTGTGACTATAACCGAAGATAATTCTCTTGGGAGGTAATACGGTCGGCATTTGATTGTGAGGTATTTATTCTAAGTAGGGTGAACAAAAGGACATGAGTTCCTTTATGTTAAACACAATCTCACCATGTGTAGTTAATCATGAAACATACACCCCCACCCTTCTTCTTCCCGGCTGTATGTAATAACACACTAAAATGTCTGGGCTAACAATGTAAGAAATAACACTGCAAAGTTGCCTCGGGGCTAGAAGCACGGCTGCCCTCTCTATCGGCGCCATTTTATATATTGACTACGTCCGTCCTAGCTCGCTCATTAATGTCTTKATCTAAYTTARGGATTGCCTCTTATCTGCTTGTCGTCCCCTTATGCCATAGTTTGTACATCTCCATTGTCAGTAGAAACCACATTTGTTTAAGCAAGTCAGCCATATCAGCATTTTTTAAAGGCAGTAAATGAGGCTGAATGAACTGTTTCACTGAATGGGCTCAATGAGAAATAGTTCATGACAAATCACCAGTAACCTTCTAAGACGACATGGTAATATTGTCTAGATAGAGAACGGCAGATCAGCTTTTACAAACATGGCTAGTGGTATTCAGGCAATTAACTTAAAAACAAAAGTTGAAACAAATGCAACTTTAAAATACTCCTGTAAAAACATAAGATCTAGCATCACTTGTATATTTGTACTTAAAAAAAAAACATGACAATAAATCTATAATATTACATTGAATTCAGTGGCAAAAAGCCCCTATTCTAGTGAATAGCTGCTATACTGCACATTACAGCTGGGTCAGAACATACTGTTTGGGTTGAGGATGACAGGGTAAAACACTGTTGCAGGGACTACCACAATGACACAGCATTGGGCAGAATGTCACAGTAGAAACTTGCTGAAAATAGTCAACTCAGACTAAATAAAGATAATTGACCAAAAAAGTATATGGTTTCTGGTGCCTTTTTTGAAAAGTAAGTCTTGATTGGGAACTTGGTGCTGACTGGGTTGTCTATAATGACAGATGTAATGGGTTTACTCCAAACTCAGCTTTTACGCCCCAGCCCTGTCCCCTCCACACCCTAACAAACTCAGCCTTTACCCCAGCCCTGTCCCACACACCCTACTTAAACTCAGTCTTTACCCCAGCCCTGTCCTGCACACCTACCCTAAACTCAGCCTTTACCCCAGCCTTTTCCTGCACACACCCCAAACTCAGTCTTCCCCAGCCCTGTCCCCTACACCCCTAACCCAAACCAGTCTTTTAGCCCCAGCCCTGTCCCCTCACACCCTAACCCAAACATCAGCTTCCCAGCCTGTCCCCCACAACCCAACCACCTTTACCCCCAGCCCTGTCCCTGTCCACCTAACCCAAACTCAGTCTTTACCCCCGCCCTGTCCCTGTCCACCCTAACCCAAACTCAGTCTTCCCACCCGTCCCTCACCTACCCAACTCAGCCTACCCCAGCCTGCCCCTGCACAAACAACAGCCCCCATATGGTATATCTGACTTTCTGATTTGTAAATTCACCGCAGTTCCCAACATTGACCAGCAGGCGGCAACGATACTCTCTCTCAACAAAAAACACCAGTCAGCTACATTTATTTTGTTAGGAGGGGATGGAAAAGCATTGAGACTATTTGTCATGGAAGCAATTTCACTCATTTACTCATGTGAATGHGTCCAAAGAGATAAGAGAAGCTAATATTGATAGGCACTGTTAAATCTTTACATCTCAGGATAATATGACTATAATTAAAGAACATCACTACCATCTGCTGGCTGGATCGGTCTTCTGATTTGAATTGAAACAGTTTTCAGAACTTTAGAGATGATTAACTAAAAGATGATGATAGAAGACAGCACCATGCTGTATGATAGCATAAACCCTCTAATGTTGCTCACTAAAAAAAGTATGAAAATGAATGGACTCACTACAGAGCGTCTGGTAAAATGTAAAAATGGGCAGGGTTTGTGACTTTGTTAACTAGTAATTGTGGTTGTATTTGTCTTCATGTGTAAATGTGTGTCTGGATGAAYTGTGTTTGTAACATGAGGAGTTGTAGCTGAGTTTGTGTCTGTGAGAAACAGCTCTACTGCTCCACAGTGACCTCTCCCTCCAAACATCTCTTTATTATAGAACCCATTTAATCCAGTCGGACACAATACGGAAGAAAATAAAACTTTTGTACTTTACTGGCTCTAGAGAAGTTAAAGTTGTACATATCAACAAATAAGTTGGGCTCCCGAGTGGAGCAGCGGTCTAAGGTACTGCATCTCAGTGAGAGAGGTGTCTCTACAGACTCTGGTTCAATTCCAGGCTGTATCACAACCGCCCATGGTTGGGAGTCCCATAGGGCAGAGCACAATTGGTCCAGCGTCGTCCGGGGTAGGCTGTCATTGTATATAAGAATATGTTCTGAACTGACTTACCTAGTTAAATATATAAAATATGTATCCAGAGCAATTAGGATGAAGTACCTTGCTCAAGTGCATATCAACAAATGTTTTCCTAGTTGCCTCAAGGATTCAAACCAGCGACGTTTCGGTTACTGGCCCAATGCTCTTAAGTGCTAGGCTACCTGCCAAACATGTCTGACTAATGGGAAAATACAGTGCCTCTAATTTATTCTATATATTTAGTCATAGCAGATCTTTTTCTTTCTTCAGTAGATTTAAGTTGAGTTGAGTTCAGGATTTACTTGTTCTAAATGATGTTACAGATGATTTTACCATTATCCATTACCTTTACTGATGTTTAAATCAGAGATTTTTACTGTAAAACATCATATGTAGTTATTTCAGGGGGAATTGGCCGTGTATAGACCCATAAAGTGAATTAGTATAATAATTGAAGTGATATTTAATGTTATTAGGTTTGTTTAGTGTCTCTTGCACAATGGTAGACCTGGTTAGTATGAATGTTGAGGCTTGGACACTGGGGTAGACCTGTTTTATATGAGTATGCCATGGATTTCCTGGTTTATAATGGGGTGTAGGGATACACAAGGTTCATACAGTAATGGGGCTGGATGGACTTTATTGCCAATCAAATCCTTTCTGGCAACAACGTTTGTGGTAGAAACAAGAGATTGGGGCTGGTCACATGTGTTATACCACTGTAATATTAGTTTATCTATGAAATGATTAGTGTATACAGGTCAGATGTTACAGGACTAAAACATGCTGATTAACAGGGTTGGTGGCAAGCGAATAGCTGGATATAGGTTACTGTTGGTGACTTGGGAATACAGGCCTAGGAAAGCTGGGTAACAGGACTGAGATAGGAAAGTAACAGGGATGAGGTGTTTTTTGGCAAAGGATACTGGGGGTCCTTGAGTAACACACAGGGTCATTTAGGTGGATATGCCTGTATCTGATTGATTGTATAGATTTGAGTGGTATTGTCATGGGGTTTAGGTTAGGGCATGGGGTAACAGGGGTGGGGTGGTGTGGGTCAGTTGAGTTTTAGGTGTGTGGTAAGTGGGCTGAGGTATATAGAATATTTGAGGGTATGGCATGTGGTGTGTTAGGGTTAGGGCATGGGGGTAGCAGGGCTTGGGGTGTGTGGGTCATTGAGTTAGGTGTGTGGGTAAGTGGGCTGAGTAAAGATATTGAGGTTGAGTAATAGGGGTAAATACTGTTCATTTATTATAGGCAGAGCACTGTTTCCTGTCACAATTGGTGACCAAGAATAAAACATATTTTAAATAATAAATAATCAACAAATGGATGACATGTTAGGCTTACTAGTGGTATAGGATTAGAATAGTGCATGTCTGGGAAAGATGTGGCACAAATGGGATAATCATCATTCTAGATTGTAGCATCATATTCCTTCTATGACATATATACTTTCCTTCAAATGAACTGTTGCCTGATTGGTGGTGTTGTATTTTTAGATATTGACATGTCCTGTTGTTGTATGTCTATTGTTAGTTTTTAATTCAGCTTGTGTTTATAAATGCTACTGAGAGGATTTTGTGTTTCTGACACAGTATGTCAATAAACTTTTACATTACATTTAAGTCATTTGCAGACGCTCTTATCCAGAGCGACTTACAAAATTGGTGCATTCCACTTATGATATCCAGTGGACAACCACTTACAATAGTGGCATTAATCTTTAAGGGGGGGGGGTTAGAAAGGATTACTTTTATCCTATAACTAGGTATTCCTTAAAGAGGGCTGGGGTTCAGGTGTCTCCGGAAAGGTGGTGCATTGACTCCGCTGACCTGGCGTCGTGAGGGAGTTGTTCCACCATTGGGGTGCCAGAGCAGGAACGAGTTTGACTGGGCTGAGCGGGAACTGTACTTTCCTCAGAGGTAGGGAGCGAGCAGGAGAGGTGGATGAACGCAGTGCCCCTTGTTTGGGTGTAGGCCTGAATCAGAGCCTGAAGGTACGGAGGTGCCCGTGTCCCTCACAGCTCCGTAGGCAAGCACCAGGTCTTGTAGCGGATGCGAGCTTACTGGAGCCCAGTGGGAGAGCGGAGGAGCGGGGTGACGTGAGAGATTGGGAAAGTTGAACACCAGCACGTGCTGGGCGTTCTGGATGAAGTTGTAGGGGTTTAATGGCACAGGCAGGGAGCCCAGCCAACAGCCGAGTTGCACGTAATCCAGACGGGAAGATTGAACAAGTGCCTGATTAGGACCTGCGCGTTCCTGCGTGAGGCAGGGTCGTACTCTGGCGAATTGTTGTAGAGCATGAACCTCAGAACGGGTCACCGCCTTGATGTTTAGTTGACAACGACATTGTGTTGTTCCCGATTCACGCCAAGGTTCTTAGCACTCTCGGAGGAGGACACAATGGAGTTGTCAACCGTGATGGCGAGATCATGGAACGCAGCTCTTCCGGGAGGAAGAGCAGCTCGTCTTGCCGAGGTCAGCTTGAGTGGTGATTCCGTCATCCACACTGATATGTTCTGCCAGAACATGCAGAGATGCGATTCACCACCTGGTTATCAGAGGGGGGAAACAATTAAACAGGAAATGTTCTCTCTTTCTGAACAGATCAGTTTAAACTCACATCAGAAAACTATGTGTGGTCTGAGTGTGAAAGGTCACCCTACCCTGTCCCTCTAAACCTGACACCAGTGCTGTTGCCTACGACGATAGGTGGTTTTAAAGGACAGAGTGTATTTACCTGTATAAGAATGGCCAGGTGAAGAGAGGAGTGGCTATGAGGGCAGAGTGAGTCTATCACCGCAGGCAGCTGGAGAAGCAACGTGTCTCTGAGGCTGAAGAGACCTCAGGAGTCAGCATAGAGGAGTCTTACTATGTCAGTCATCCATGGAGAAACAGAAGAAGGAGGCTGCAGTGGTTAAAGGTCATAGAAGGTAAGTGTTCGATAATCCAGTAATGTTTTCTAAACATAAACATCAACAATAACAACCAGTCCTCTTTCCTGTACCAGAACACCTGAACTTTCTTCAGTAGGTAGGAGTTCATAGTAGGAGTTACAGATGAATAGACCTAGATTCATTCTGAATATCAACTAGTTACAAGCATATTACCATCACTCTGAGCTTTTGGAGCTTGGTCCTAAGCATTAGAACATTCCAACATTACTGTCATGTCTTGATTGTCATTAGTAATGAATGTGATGAACACTCATACCCCTCACTGATGTATATCACATCATCTATGGTATTTGAGAGGATAATGTGACAGATGGTGATTTTGAAGGTAATGATAATAACAATGGCATTCTGTTTTACATGATCATTATTCATGACTGCTCATCTTGATAATGGATGATCAGACACGGTGAGTAATTATTATTTGTCTGTTGTTTTATTGACAACCAATAAAAAGAC
>NC_036863.1:24549509-24607583 GCF_002910315.2 Salvelinus sp. IW2-2015 | reverse complement strand
TTCAGGAGGGAGGAGAAGGTGGCAAAGAGCTTCCTAGGGTTAGAGGCAGATGCTTGGAATTTAGAGTGGTAGAAAGTGGCTTTAGCAGCAGAGACAGAAGAGGAGAATGTAGAGAGGAGGGAGTGAAAGGATGCCAGGTCCGCAGGGAGGCGAGTTTTCCTCCATTTCCGCTCGGCTGCCCGGAGCCCTGTTCTGTGAGCTCTAGAGTTCACTTCTAGAGATGCCACAAATACTTTGCGGACATAAAGTACCTGTCAAAAGTTTGGACACACCTACTCATTCAAGGGTTTTTCTTTCTTTTTTACAATTGTCTACATTGCAGAATAATAGTGAAGACATCAAAACTATGAAATAACACATATGGAATCATGTAGTAACCAAAAAGGTGTTCAACAAATCAAAATATATTTTAGATTCTTCAAAGTAGCTACTCTTTACCTTGATGACAGCTTTGCACACTCTTGGCATTTCCTCAACCAGCTTCACCTGGAACGCTTTTCCAACAGTCTTGAAGGAGTTCCCACACACTGAGCACTTGTTGGCTGCTTTTCCTTCACTCTGCTGTCCAACTCATGTCAATTGGGTTGAGGTCGGGTGATTGTGGAGGGCAGGTCATCTGATGCAGCAGTCCATCACTCTCCTTCTTGGTCAAAGAGCCCTTACACTGCCTGGATGCGTGTTGGGTCATTGTCCTGTTGAAAAACAAATGATAGTGGGACTAAGTGCAAACCAGATGGGATGGTGTATCGCCGCAGATTTCTGAGGTAGCCATGCTGGTTAAGTGTGCCTTGAATTCTAAATAAATCACTGACAGTGTCACCAGCAAAGCACCATCACACCTCCTCCTCCATGCTTCACGGTGGGAACCATTCATGCGGAGATCATCTGTTCATTTACTCTGCGTCTCACAAAGACACGGCGGTTGTAACCAAAATCTCAAATTTGGACTCATCAGACCAAAGGACAGATTTCCACCGGTCTAATGTCGATTACTCGTGTTTCTTGGCCCAAGCATGTCTGTTCTTCTTTTTGGTGACCTTTAGTAGTGATTTCTTTGCAGCAATTCGACCATGAAGGCCTGATTCACTCAGTCTCCTCTGAACAGTTGATGTTGAGATGTGTCTGTTACTTGAACTCTGTGAAGCATTAACTCTGGGTCTTCCTATCCTGTGGCGGTCCTCATGAGAGCCAGTTTCGTCATAGCGCTTGACGGTTTTTGCGACTGCACTTGAAGAAACTTTCAAAGTTATTGAAATTTTCCGTATTTACTGACCTTCATGTCTTAAAGTAAGGATGGACTGTAGTTTCTCTTTGCTTATTTGAGCTGTTCTTGCCATATTATGGACTTGGTATTTTACCAAATAGGACTATCTTCTGTATACCACCCCTACCTTGTCACAACACAACTGATTAGCTGAAATACATTAAGAAGGAAAGAAATTCCACAAATTAATTAGGGCTGGGCCCCTGTTTTCTCAATTTCCACCAAAATGACCTGGCCAACGTAAACTGCATGTTGCTCAGGCCCTGAAGCCAGGATATGCATATAATTGGTGCCATTAGAAAGAAAACACTTTGAAGTTTGTAGAAATGTTAAAATAATGTAGGAGAATATAACACAATATATATGGTAGGAGAAAATCCAAAGAAAAACCAACCTGAATCTTTTTTGAGAGAGAGACCATCCTCTTTGAATAGCTCCCTGGATGCAATTCCTATGGCTTCCACAGGGTGTCAGCAGTCTATGTTCAACGTTTCAGGCTTGTAAATTAAAAAACGAGTAAGAAATATCAGCTTTAGTACAGGGACACAGTCTTGGAAATTTGTGTTTGCGCACGCCATGACGACAGGACACACCTGCTAAAATCAGTTTCCTATTGAACATAGTTCTTTCCGTAAGAAATATTATAGTTTGATTACATTTTAGGGTATCTGAGGAGTAAATTGAAATGTATTTTGACTTGTTGAAAAGTTTAGGGGTAGATTTGGATTACTCAAATCGAAGGCACCAACTAAACTGACTTTTTGGAATATAAAGAAGGATTTTATCTAACAAAAAGACACTACATGTTATAGCTGGGACCCTTTGTATGACAAATCAGAGGAAGATTTTCAAAAAGTGAATATTTAATCGTTATTTGTGAATGTATGAAACCTGAGCCGGTGGAAGAATATTTTGATGTGGGGCTCCACCCCTCAAACAATCGCATGGCATGTTTTCGCTGTAATAGCTACTGTAAATCGGACAGTGCAATTAGATTAACAAGAATTTAAGCTTTCAACCGATATAGCGGGACGCCTATCCCAAACTTAACAAGGCACACCTGTTAATTAAAATGCATTCCAGGTGACAACCTCATGAAACTGGTTGAGAGAATGCCAAGTGTGTGCAAAGCTGTCATCAAGGCAAAGGATGGCTACTTTGAAGAATTTCAAATCTAAAATATATATAACCTTTCCTTCCTTAATATACCAGCACATCCATTACATAGAAGGCTTCCATGATGGTTGAAGGCTTCAGAGTTGGGTTAAGACAGGTGGCTGAATGGCTCATATTAATCAGGATAATATTTAAGAGGAAGAGGTGCTCTTCTGTGTTTACATGAAAAACATCTTGCCAGATCACCTGCTAAGCCACCTCCAGGAACTGAAGGCTGTAGCCCTGCCCCCTGACAACCAGCCTCAGCAGCTGGAGGAAGCAGAACTAGTAACCCCTGACGACGGCCTCAGTGCTGAGCCCATCCCTGCTCCTCCCCCTCTGCCATCTCTTAAGAGAAGTACGGGGAAGAGGGCCAAAGGAGGACGGAAACCTAGTGCTGCAACTATAGCGGCACAGAAGAAAAGTGAGACCGGTTCCACCTCTTTTTCGTTGTTACATTATTGACTACCCCATCACATGCACTGTTCAATTTCCACCATATTCTCTCTTCAAAATGTGATTTTCATTCATACCTTCCTGCTTTTAGTTGCAGCGTCATTAGAGCCAGTAGAAAAAGCCCTCAACACGGTCCCTACAGACGGAGGAGAGGCCGTGCTGGATGACAATGACCTGGAGATTGGCCCTGACGAGGTGGCTGTCACCATTCCCAGGCTTACCCGCACCCTCCTCTCCGCTGGGAAGTAAGGATAAACACCGTTTCCACTATACTGTCATGACTTACATTGCCAAAGTAAATGTCTCTCAGTAGAGTCATAATTTTCCATCGCTATCCTTCAACTACAGTTAAACTTTCATCATATACTTATTTTACAGTACACATATGGACAATAAACATCATCAATCAGTTCTTCCATAGACTTTGGAAGATGCCAGGCATGCTTTCAATCACTCTCCTCTCTCCTCTCTCTCACTCTTTCCACTATCTTGCCCTTGTTTCTTCCCAGGCCTGGTTCGAGGAAGAGGTTCCTGAGGCAGGGAGGAGACCATAAGAGGGTTTACAAGTGCACCCTCTGCAATAAGGTCTTTCAGAGCAGCAGCAACCTCAACAGACACATCCACTCCCACGGTAATGCTCTCGCCTCTACTCCCTCCTTTTTTTGTCCCTGTATTTTTTGTGCCAGGACTTCTCTCTGAAGAGCAGCATACGTGGAGATCACTGTGATTACTAATCATCGATCTACACACAATAGCCCATAATGACAAAGATTTAAAAATATATATTTTTAATTTGTGCAAATTTATAAAAAAAAAAACCAGAAATACCTTATTTACACAAGTATTCAGACCTTTTTCTATGAGACTCGAAATTGAGCTCAGGTGCATCCTGTTTCCATTGATCATCCTTGAGATGTTTCTGCAACTTGATTGGAGTCCACCTGTGGTAAATTCTATTGATTGCACATGATTTGGAAAGGCACACACCTGTCTATATAAGGTCCCACAGTTGACAGTGCATGTCAGAGCAAAACCCAAGCCATGAGTTTGAAGGAATTGTCCGTAGAGCTCCGAGACATGATTGTGTCGAGGAACAGATCTGGTGAAGGGTACCAAAAAAATGATGCAGCGAAGAAGCTCCCCAAGAACACAGTGGCCTCCATCATTCTTAAATGGAAGATGTTTGGAACCACCAAGACTCTTCCTAGAGCTGAGCAATCGGGGGAGAAGGGTCTTGGTCAGGGAGGTGACCAAGAACCCGATGGTCACTCTGACAGAGCTCAAGAGTTCCTCTGTGGAGATTGGAGAACCTTCCAGAAGGACAACCATGTCTGCAGCACTCCACCAATCAGGCCTTTATGGTATAGTTGCCAGATGGAAGCCACTCTTCAGTAAAAGGCACATGGCAGCCCGCTTGGAGTTTGCCAAAAGGCACCTAAAGACTCTCAGAACCATGAGAAACAAGATTCTCTTGTCTGATGAAACCAAGATTGAACTATTTGGCCTGAATGCCAAGCATCATGTCTGAAGGAAAACTGGCACATTCCCTACGGTAAAGCATGTTGGTGGCAGCAACTTGCTGTGGGGATGTTTTTCAGGGAGACTAGTCAGGATCGAGGGAAAGATGAACAGAGCAAAGTACAGAGAGATCCTTGAAGTAAACCTGCTCCAGAGAGCTCAGGACCTCAGGTTCACCTTCCAACAGGACAACAACCCTAAGCACACAGCCAAGACAACGCAGGAGTGGCTTCGGGACACCTCTCTGAATGTCCTTGAGTGGCCCAGCCAGAGCCTAGACTTGAACCCAATCGAACATCACTGGAGAGACCTGAAAATTGCGGTGCAGCTACGCTCCCCATCCAACCTGACAGAGCTTGAGAAGATCTGCAGAGAAGAATGAGAAAAACTCCCCAAATACAGGTGTGCCAAGCTTGTAGCGTCGTACCCAAGAACACTCAAGACATAAATGTATTGTATAACATGATGTTATAAGACTGTCATCTGATGAAGTTGTTCAAAGGTTAGTGATTATTTTTATCTCTTTGTGGGTTTTGTGAAAGCTATCTTTGCTGTGAAAAAATGGCTGTGTTTTTTTGGATATGGTGGTGAGCTAACATAAATATATGTTGTGTTTTCGCTGTAAAACGTTTTAAAAATCGGACATGTTGGCTGGATTCACAAGATGTTAATCTTTCATTTGCTGTATTGGACTTGTGATTTCATGAAATTATATTATATGATATTCCCTGTGGCGCTAGGCTAGGCTATGCTAGTCAGCGTTTCTGATGAGGAGGATCCCGGATCCGGGAGGGGGGGGTCGGTAGAGGTTTTAACGTAACAAAATGTGGAAAAATTCAAGGGGTCTGAATACTTTCCGAATGCTCTGTTTCATACAGACATACACAATAATACATGCGGTATGTTTTGTTTGTTTGCCTGTGCTCTCTTAGGTGATAAACTGTTTAAATGTGATGACTGTGACAAGATGTTCAGCCGCAAGGAGAGCTTGAAACAGCACATCTCATACAAGCACAGCAAAAACGAGGTAGGCGCACCTAGATCAATGCTTTTGGCCTTCACAGCTTTTTCCCAGGATAGTCACTTTTTCTGTTGCAGTGGGTAGCTCCTTGATTCACTGTACATTGTGTGTATCCCTCATGTATCACTTGTGTGTCTCCCCTTCCAGCTCGACGTAGAGTACAGGTACAAATGTAACACATGCGACAAAGCCTTCCGTGTGGAGAATGCATTAAAAGTTCCACAACTGTAGGACAGGTAAGTTCACCATGAATTGGAGAACATAATTTAGTTGCGGACCATTTGTTGGGGTGTCAGCAATCTTTTTCCACCTTTTGAAAGACTTCTGATGTTACTGCACAGTTGTGTCCCTTGTTGTACTGTACTGTTTCATTGTCCTCTCTGTAACGTCGTTCGCACAATATCCTATCCATCATTATTTAATTAATTTAATGACTAGTCTGATTGTTTGTTCTTGGTCCTGTGGTGGCAGATGACAAGACATTCCAGTGTGAGATCTGCTCGAGGTTCTTCTCCACCAACAGTAACCTCTCTAAGCACAAGAAGAAGCATAGAGAGAAGCTTTACACCTGTGAGATCTGCAGCAAGATGTTCTACCGCAAGGATGTTATGCAGGACCACCAGAGGAGACATACTGCGGGTCAGTACTGGCAGAGGGACCAGGAGGGCGTGATCTTTCTTTATTACTATTGTATTGATACTCTGGTGTTTATTATCCGTTTGAAGTATGTTCTAGTATATGATGTACTTGATTGTATACATCGACAGAGCAGAGCTTTTACAAGTGGCTGGATCATGATGTGTTATATCCCAAAGCATCAATCAACACTTCTCTCAGCACCTTAATGTTCAGCTGTACTGTTATTGTATGTCTCAGCAAACCCAAAAGACCTGAAGAGTGAGGAGCTGGAGACCAATGGGGAGGAAGGGAGCAAATACAGGAAGGAGCCTTCAGAATGTCCTATCTGTGGCAAGGTGAGATGAAACCGATACCTGAAAATATATAAAATAATATTTGAAAGAAGATATTTACCCTGACTGTGTGTATCCAGGTGTTTTCCTGCAGGAGCAACATGAACAAGCATCTGCTGACTCACGGGGATAAAAAGTACACCTGTGAGATCTGCGGACGCAAGTTCTTCAGAGTGTACGTACTGAGGGACCATATTCCCGTGCACTTTAAGGTGAGAGAGATTAGGTTGATTTTGCAATAAAACGTTTAGTTCATGGTTCTTTTGACCTCCGACTGTCGCGGTAGGGGAATTTTGAGTAGATCTTACCGGGTCCCCCGTCAAGAGTGACACAAGCCGTATCACTCGAGTTCTTATATCATCCGGCAAACAGATGATTCACAGGTCCGCCGGACTGACCTGCGTTGTTTATTCCTGCCCTTAATTTGGGGAATTGCCTTTTAGTGTTTATTGTTTCGGGATCTTAGATAATATTAATCAGACTTAGAGAACCTCCTTCATGTGGCACCTTTACCAGGCATCTTCGGTTCCCTAAGAGTAGACTCTTCAACTCTATAGGGTTTCTAAAGACTCTTGTATCTAGACATAAACCATGAAATCGGTTGTAAATCGATTTACGAATTAATGCCTATTTACCTTTTATAGAGTAGACTCTTCTCGCCATTGCTCTATAGGGTTCCCATTTTGTCCTTGTATCTAGACATACGATTTACGATTTAATGCCTATTTACCTTTTATAGAGTAGACTCTCCTCGCCGTTGCTCTATAGGGTTCCCAAATATTTTTGTATCTAGACAAACTATTTGCGATTTAATGCCTATACCCGTCGGTTAATATTGCTTGAATATTAATACAGAATAACTTTACCTTTTACAATATAAATGAGTTGGTTGTCCAATCCTTTAAATTGTCTTTTGTGTAGAAACTAGACTTGTTCCCCTAGATCTTGGAGTGTCAGAGATGTTTTCTCCTCTAGGGTTTTGGGTCTAATTTCTACTTTTTATTCAATGTTTGCAAAGCACACAGTTATACATGTCATTACAGTTTCTTTACGTCTTTCCAATAAAACATCAATAATCATCAAAAACACTTGAACTCTCAATGCCTTATCCTATGTATTACAACAAGCAGTTAATTACCTTAGCGTAGGTCGACCTGGTTGGGTCCCGGAGAGTATGTTCTTCAACTCACAATTGCTCTACCGGTTTAGCCAATCACGTCAGTATCTGTTCCTCCTGCTAGAAGTTGTACCATGACCTTTTTCTTTTTTTGTATATTTTTTCTGATTAGTAACGAGACTGCTATCGTAGTTCAAGACCCTGTGTGACACCCCTAAGAGTGTACGGTGTACTTGACTCAGTAGGTCTCGCCCAAAAACCAGCGGTCAAAAGGTATAATTGTTCTAGAGTATGAAATTCAGATATGTATCTGTTTCTCCTACTAGAAGTCGCACTATGATTTACTAATTAGTGAAGAGACGGTTCGAGAACAACACCCGTCATAGCACCAACTTCGCCCTTCATCCACTCCAATTTGGTGGATATATTCAGCGCCAGGGGTGTATGGGGTAGTTGACTCAATATGTCTCATTCATAAATCAGAAGTCAAGAGATACAATTGTTCTAGAGTATGAAAGCCAGATATTACCTTTTAGGTTGATGATAGTTTGAAGTATCACGAGTTCAGTGATTAGTCAAGTCGCACTACCACACCCTTTTTTTTGGACAGCATGCTTCTTATATACTCTGGGGGACCAAGTCAGCCTTAACGCTCAGTTTACATTTCTATTCTTGTCAGCGAATGCGGCAAGCTGTCTCTGTGAATATATTATCAGCGACTATGCCTATGCGTTCTTTAAGTTTAAACCTTCCATCAATTTAACCCAAACAACCTCTACTGTTGGTCTGACTTCCTGGTTGATTGATGGCCCGCCTTCTGCCTCTGCTGGGGGTGGTGATTGGATGCATGATATCCTATCCAACCAGTCGTTTGTCCCCCACCCAAGTGGCAGAACCAGTGATGAAGATGTGGGCGGATCCAGTAAGGGAGGTGTCATCAGAGCCTTTTTTTGTGTTTCCGCGTCGAGACATGACCAAATATTTGGCAAAATCTAAAAAATGACAGAGCAAGATAGAGATTGACACTAGGTCCATATTGGTGTTGTTGCTCAACTTCTTGTGGTTGTGTGTTCCGAAGGATATAGCCCTGATGGACAAGCAGGAGAGGGAGGAGTTCACCAGGAAGATTGGCATCTCAGTGGACAGCAGTGACAACACTGATGATGAGGATGAAGACGATGACCAAGAGACCCACAAGTACAGCTGCAAGAAGTGTCAGGTCAGTCACACACACAGACATACACTCCATATCTGTGGCCGATGTGAGTAAGACTTTTATGGACATACTCAACCACTCCCTGTCCCAGTCTATAATCTCCACATGCTTCAAGATGTCCACCACTGTTCCTGTACTCAAGCAAGCAAAGGTAACCTGACTATTGCTTTGAGCTCCACCTTACTTGACACTACAATTTGCATACCGCCCCAACAGATCCACGGATGACACAATCGCCATTGTACAGCACACTGCCCTATCCCATCTGGACAAGAGGAATACCTATGTGAGAATGCTGTTCACAGCTCAGCTTTCAACACCATAGTCTCCTCCAAGCACACCATTAAGCTCAGGGGGCCCCTCAGAGGTGTGTGCTCAGCCCCCTCCTGTACTACCTGTTCACCCACGACTTCAACCCCATCATTAAGTTTGCAGACAACAGGGCGGTGGTAGGCCTGATCACAGACACTGACAAGACTACATGGAGGAGGTTAGAGACCTGGCAGAGTGGTGCCAGGACAACAACCTCTCCCTCAATGTCAGTAAGACCAAGGAGCTGAACGTGGACTACAGGACGTGGACTACCGCCCTCAACCGCACGGCTCTACAGAGGGTGGTGCAGACAGACCAATACATACAGGTTAAGTCGGAAGTTTACAATCACCTTAGCCAAATACATTTAAACTGAGATTTTCACAATTCCTGACATTTAATCCTAGTAAAAATTCCCTGTCTTAGTTCAGTTAGGATCAAAACTTTATTTTAAGAATGTGAAATGTCAGAATAATAGGAGAGAATTATTTATTTCAGTTTTTTATTTATTTCATTACATTCCCAGTGGGTCAGAAGTTTACATACACTTAATTAGTATTTGGTAGCATTGCCTTTAAATTGTTTAACTTGGGTCAAACGTTTCGGGTGGCCTTCCACAAGCTTCCCACAATAAGTTGACAGAGCTGGTGTAACTGAGTCAGGTTTGTAGGCCTCCTTGCTTGCACACGCTTTTTCAGTTCTGTCCACATTTTCTATAGGATTGAGGTCAGAGCTTTGTGATGGCCACTCCAATACCTTGACTTTTTTGTCCTTAAGCCATTTTGCCACAACTTTGGAAGTATGCTTGGGGTCATTGTCAATTTGGAAGACCCATTTGTGACCAAGCTTTAACTTCCTGACAGATGTCTTGAGATGTTGCTTCAATTTATCCACATCATTGTCGTTCCTCGTGATGCCATCTATTTTGTGAAGTGCACCAGTCCCTCCTGCAGCAAAGCACCCCCACAACATGATGCTGTCACCCCTGTGCTTCATGGTTGGGATGGTGTTCTTCGGTTTGCAAGCCTCCCCCTTTTTCCTCCAAACATAACGATGGTCATTATGGCCAAAAAGTGCAATCTTTGTCCCCATGTACAGTTGCAAACCGTAATCTGGCTTTTTTATGGCGGTTTTGTAGCAGTGACTTCTTCCTTGCTGAGCGGCCTTTCAGGTTATGTCGATATAGGACTCGTTTTACTGTGGATATAGATATTTTGTACCTGTTTCCTCCAGCAAGGTCCTTTGCTGTTGTTCTGGGATTGAATAGCACTTTTCCCACCAAATTACGTTCATCTCTAGGAGACAGAACGCGTCTCCTTCCTGAGCGGTATGACTGCTGCGTGGTCCCATGGTATTTATACTTGCGTACTATTGTTTGTACAGATGAACGCGGTACCTTCAGGCGTTTGGAAATTGCTCCCAAGGATGAACCAGACTTGTGGAGGTCTACAATTTTTTTTCTGAGGTCTTGGCTGATTTCTTTWGATTTTCCCATGATGTCAAGCAAAGAGGCACTGAGTTTGAAGGTAGGCCTTGAAATACATCCACATGTACACCTCCAATTGACTCAAAGGATGTCAATTAGCCTATCAGAAGCTTCTAAAGCCATGACATCATTTTCTGGAATTTTCCAAGCTGTTTAAAGGCACAGTCAACTTAGTGTATGTAGACTTCTGACCCATTGGAATTATGATATAGTGAATTATATGTGAAGTAATCTGTCTGTAAACAATTGTTGGAAAAATTACTTGTTTCATTCACAAAGTAGATGTCCTAACTGACTAAGTGTGACTGTTAGGAATGCTCTGATTCACTCATTGGGGGTTAAAAGAAGAATATGAAATGATTTTGGCACATGACTTTGAATGCCTTGCACAACAGGTTTAAAGAAGACAATTAGATGATAGAGTCTAAGCGTTCTTTATGAGTAGATCATGAGTGTAGAGCAGCCAAGACACAGAGCATTTAACCAGTAGAGATGATCAGATGTTAAAAAAAAAGAAAAGTTTTATCTAAAAGCATTGAAGCATCAGATTGTTTTCGAGAAATTGTCAAAGAAATACTGGAAGCCTTTTTGATAACAGTTTTTCAATGAAATGTCTTAAAAAGGAAATATGTGTTTAGCTCATTTCTGTTTCTGTCTAAATATCAATGTTTAGATGGAGTATAAATGTGAAAATATAGTGCACTGCAAAAGTACTTGTTTTCTAGACTATTTCTAGCCTGGGTTCTGATTTACCCAACTGGCAAACTCGGCTGGCTGGCTGGTATCATTGTAATCAGATTGATGTGTTTGTCCGCTTACAGAATGGGGGTCATCTTCCCACAGCACTGCCCAAGGCTCCAATAACTCCCTTCATCTCAGATGTCTGTAATGTATAGTACCAGTAAAAGACTGACTGGTTCTTTTGATATACATACAGTTCCAGTCAAAAGTTTGGACAAACCAACTCATTCAAGTGTTTTTCTTAATTTTTTACTATTTTCTACATTGTAGAATAATAGTGAAGACATCAAAACAATGAAATAACACATACGGAATCATGTGGTAACCAAAAAAGTGTTAAACAAATTAAAATATATTTTAGATTCTTCAAAGTAGCCACCCTTTGCCTTGATGACAGCTTTGCACACTCTTGGAATTCTCTCAACTATCTTCACCTGAAATGCTTTTCCAACAGTCTTGAAGTAGTTCCCACATATGCTGAGCAATTGTTGGCTGATTGTCCTTCAATCTGCGGTCCAACTCATCCCAAACCATCTCAATTGGGTTGAGGTCAGGTGATTGTGGACGCCAGGTCCTCTGATGCAGCACTCCATTACTCTCCTTCTTGGTCAAATAGCCCTTACACACCCTGGAGGTGTGTTGGGTCATTGTCCTGTTGAAAAACAAATGATAGTCCCACTAAGCCCAAACCAGATGGGATGGCATATCACAGCAGAATGCTGTGGTAGCCAGGCTGGTTAAGTGTGCCTTGAATTCTAAATAAATCACAGACAGTGTCACCAGCAAAGCACCCCCACACCATCACACCTCCTATTCCTCCTCGGGAACCATACATGCAGAGATCATCCGTTCACCTACTCTGTGTCTCACAAAGACAAAGTGTTTGGAACCACAAATCTCAAATTTGCACTCATCAGACCAAAGGACAGATTTCCGCCGGTCTAATGTCCATTGCTCGTGTTTCTTGGCCCAAGCAAGTCTCTTCTTATTATTGGTGTCCTTTAGTAGTGGTTTCTTTGCACCAATTCGACCACAAAGTCTCCTCTGAACAGTTGATGTTGAGATGTGTCTGTTGTGTCTGATGTGTCTGAACTCTGTGAAGCATTTATTTGGGCTGCAATTTCTGAGGCTGGTAACTCCAATGAACTTATCCTCTGCAGCAGAGGTAACTCTGGGTCTTCCTTTCCTGTGGTGGTCCTCATGGGAGCCAGTCATCATAGCGCTTGATGGTTTTTGCGACTGCACTTTAAGAAACTTTCAAAGTTATCAACATTTTCCGGATTGACTGACCTTCATGTCATGAAGTAACGATGGACTGTCATTTCTCTTTGCTTATTTGAGCTGTTCTTGCCATAATATGGACTTGGTCTTTCACCAAATAGGGCTATCTTCTTGTCACAACACAACTGATTGGCTCAAATGCATTAAAGAAGGAAAGAAATTCCACAAATCAACTTTAACAAGGCACACCTGTTAATTGAAATGCATTCCAGTCAGTGGTGGGAAAAGTACTCAATTGTCATACTTGAGTAAAAGTAAAGATACCTTAATAGAAAATGACTCATGTAAAAGTGAAAATCACCCAGTAAAATACTACTTGAGTAAAAGTCTAAAAGTATTTGGTTTTAAATATACTCAAGTATGAAAAGTAAATGGAATTGCTAAAATGTACTTAAGTATCAAAAGTAAAAGTATAAACCATTTCAAATTCCTTATATTAAGCAAACCAGACAGCACCATTCATAATCTTTTTTGACGGATAGCCACGGGTACACTCCAACACTCAGACATAATTTACAAACAAAGCATTTGTGTTTAGTGGGTGTTTTCTTGATAAGTGTGTGAATTGGACCATTTCCCTGTCAAAATGTAATGAGTACTTTTGGGTGTCAGGGAAAATGTATGGAGTAAAAAGTACATTATTTTCTTTAGAAATGTAGTGAAGTAAAAGTTGGAAAAAATATATAAATATTTAAGTACAGATACCCCCAAAAATTACTTAAGTAGTATTTTACACAACTGATTCCAGGTGACTACCTCATGGAGCTGGTTGAGAAAATGCCAAGAGTGTGCAAAGCTGTCATCAAGACAAAGGGTGGCTACTTTGAAGAATCTCAAATACAAAATATATTTTGATTTGTTTAATACTTTCTTGGTTACTACATGATTCCATATGTGTTATTTAATAGTTTTGATGTCTTCACTATTATTCTACAATGTAGAAAATAGTACAAATAAAGAAAAACCCTTGAATGAGTAGGTGTGTCCAAACTTTTGACTGGAACTGTATGTATATCAAAAGAACCAGTCAGTCTTTCCACCTGTTTTACACCTATAGCTTCCCACCAGGAGTCAGAACCTGGATCAACCAGAAGGGAGTGCTATCTTCACAAATGTGATTTGTCTGAGAGACCCCGAACAGAGCGCTTGACATCAGCATTAGATTATGCAAAGATATTCTGTCTAAGAAAGGTGTTTAAAGGAGCATAGGGCTTCAGTCTGTATGGATCTTGCTATTGTCTTTTTCCACAGTCATGGACCCACAATAAGGCTAAACATCCACACTTAACATGAGGTGTGGACCAGATGGACCATCATCTGAAACGACTCTCATTCTCAGGGTTCACACCTTCAAATGTTGTTAATGTCCCTATGAGATATGTGAAGTGTTTGTTGTGTATATTAGCCCCAAGCGTTAAACAATTAGCTCTGTCTCTGTGGTGATGTGCATGTCTGTGGTGTGAAGTAGGGTCCCTCATAACTACTAAGATCTCATTATTTCCCACATGGCCCATTTACATCTGGTCACCCCTCTATGTTAATAGAAATCAGGATAAGAAGTTGTTCTGCCGATCGAGGGGGTCTGTGGAAACTCGGATTGAAAAGGGATACTATTGTAAGAAAAATCATAGATGTTCATGACAAGGCAGGTTCATGACAAGGCTTGTGGTTTTGGATACCTCATGAGTAGGTTAGTATACTTATCATATGAACCCACACAGTCCAAACCAGAGCCATATGGGCGATATCATGTAAAACATTTTTTTAAATGATATTTCCCATGTCTCCTCAGGATATTTTTAGGGTCTTTGCTAGTGTTATGGTTATCAGAGGGAGAAAGGTGTTGGGTGATATGCCAACATTCCACTGTTCTTGAATTCCATCTTATTTACAAATATGATGCTTATTGTTTTTCTGGGCAGAAATAGGAGAGTTGGGACTCGAGTGCTTTGACAAACTGGTTCAGTGTTAAATGCTCCCTGGAAAGGCTGGTGTTTGGTCTGTCTGGCCAGACCCAGGAAATGATGTCACATCTACTGGCCCTTCCCCTGCTTTCACCTGAAAAGAAGGAGGGGCCAGACTGAGTCAGGCAAGGGGGTGGAAAAAAACAAGGAAGGAAGCTCTCAGTAGGCATGTGTGTGTATGTTTAGTTCTTCTGAATGTGTGTTAGAGGAAAAAATAAGGATTTGGGGATTTCAACACTATTAAAGCCTTTCTAAAGATGGATATGGATGTTCCGGACCCTTCCCATGGGAATATGGGGCTGCTGAGAACCTTTGACTCCTCTGAGTTTGGGAGCTGGGAGAAGATAGGCTCGGGCGGATTTGGACAAGTATACAAAGTCCGGCATGTACAGTGGAAAACATGGCTGGCTATCAAGTGCCCTCCCTGCCTTCATGTAGATGACAAGTGAGTGGGACAGCTATTATTCTGGGATTCATTGTGTGTGGGGGTATGAYGAATGTTGTTTCAAGTATTTAAGCCTAGACTCCATGATATCTGTTTGATATCCTCTGTGGGCTTCAGAGTAAGAAGTTGTAGTTCTATGTGATTATGAGTTTGAACCTCTATCTAAGGGTGTGAGGTACGCTGTGAACTGGGCAGCATGCTTATTCAGCCTTATGTCACGGACTCATGGATGGTGGACATACACTGAGTGTACAAAACATTAAGAACACCTGCTCCTTCCATGACAGACTGACGAGGTGAAAGCTATGATCCCTTATTGATGTCACTTGTTAAATCCACTTAAATCAGTGAAGATGAAGGGGATGAGACAGGTTAAAGAAGGATTTTTAAGTCTTGAAACAATAGACATGGATTGTGTATGTGTGCCATTCAGAGGGTAAATGGGAAAGACAAAAGATTGAAGTGCCTTTGATCGGAGTATGGTGGTAGGTGCCAGGCGCACCGGTTTGTGTCAAGAACTGTGACGCTGCTGGGTTTTTCACGCTCAACAGTTTCCCGTTTGTATCAAAAATGGTCCACCACACAAAGGACATCCAGCCAACTTGACAACTGTGGGAACATCCCTGTGGAATGCTTTCGACACCTTGCAGAGTCCATGTCCCAACAACTTGAGGCTGTTCTGAGGGCAAAAGGGGGGGGGCAACTCAATATTAGGAAGGTTTAATTAATGTTTGATATACTAAGCGTAGCTAACGTCTCTCACGAGCAGTTCTTGTCATTGCACTTAAAAAGCTTGAGTATACAACCTAGAAAATGTATCTAGAAATGTGCAAATGATGTCAACACCACACTTCTCTCCTTTGGTCCACCTTCCATCAGACCCCATCAGGTTGCCCTTACTACCCTCTTATTAGACGACGGTCCAGATTGGCCGCCAGTAGTTTTTGTCATGGTTTAGAAAGGCCACAAATACAGAATGTTTCAATAATGTAAAAAAAAAAGCTAAAGTTAAATAGAACAACAAAAAATCTGTGGGGAGCATTGGAGTCAACATGGGCCAGCATCCCTGGGGAATGCTTTCAACACCATGTAATCCATGCCCCAAATTAATTGAGGCTGCTTTGAAGGCATGCCCTCTTGCGTGGGTGACCCATGATCTTTCACATGTATACCAACAGCAGGAGGAAACACAAGAGGCCTAGCTCAGCTGTCCCCATCAGAAGAACATCCTGTCCCCATCCTGTCACCCTACCCTACCCTCTTCTTAACGGATGTTTCCACTCCACCATCTTGGATGTAGTATACACCTGAGCCCCCCCTAAAGCCTCAAAGAGGACTATCAGCTATTCTTTTACTCTCATTATTAGTTTCCTACTTTCTACTTGATTTAAAAATTAACCGGAGTGGATGTGTTTAAAAAATCTGTACAATGTCCTTTCATTCCTTTGGCACAAAAGGTGTTGCTTATGAAATGGTGGCTTTACATTCATCAACAGTGGAGAATGTTGGTGCATTTGAACATTTTTGGTGTCATATCAAGTTAATGTTTCTAAAGGTGTAAGAGGTTGGGAACATTGTTCAAGAGGCTTATAATATAGAACACTTTAACCGTTGTGACCATCTGTCATTTGAGAGCTTTTACAGCTTTGAAGACAATGATTGGATCAAGTTGCGGCTAAACTTAATTTCACTTGAGGCAGGCGCACAGACCGAATGCTGAACTTTCTGCTGTTGAGAACTTGTTGAAGGATTGTTCACTGTCACAGGCACTTTTAAATTACATTTGAGTAATTTAAGCTGATTACAGTGTTATTGGCATTACATTTGCACACAAAATCAGAACTTAAATGTCTCACAGAATGGAATAAATATAAATTACAATTTTGATGTGTGTCTACAGTGCTCCTTGGGGGGAGTGTATACCCAAAAAAGCAGACTTGTAAATATTGACATTTTGGCAAAATAGTGTTAAAACAACTGTTATAGATGTTACACCTTCTGTTATGGATATTAGTCTGAAATACACATTCAAATCTTAGATTTCTTGATAAATATCTATCATAAACACATGACATTTGGAATGTTTTTAAAATGTCAGCAAAAGGCATAGTACCTTAGGATTGTATAATTACACATAGCCTGAATAGTATACAAGCCATGCACCATACCCTAATACGTCATTTTTCTGTCATACATATACAGTTGAAGTCGGAAGTTTACATACACTTACTTAGGTTTGAGTCATTAAAACTCGTTTTTCAACCACTCCACAAATTTCTTGTTAACAAACTAGTGTTTAGCAAGTCGGTTAGGACATCTACTTTGTGCATGACACAAGTCATTTTTCCAACAATTGTTTGAAGATGATTTCACTTATAATTCACTGTATCACAATTCCAGTGGTTCAGAAGTTTACATACACTAAGTTGACTGTGCCTTTAAACAGCTTGGAAAATTCCAGAAAATGATGTCATGGCTTAGAAGCTTTTGATAGGCTAATTGCCATAATTTGAGTCAATTGGAGGTGTACCTGTGGATGTATTTCAAGGCCTACCTTCAAACTCAGTGCCTCTCTGCTTGACATCATGGGGAAATCAGCCAAGACCTCAGAAAAAAAATTGTAGACCTCCACAAGTCTGGTTCATCCTTGGGAGCAATTTCCAAATGCCCGAAGGTACCACATTCATCTGTACAAACAATAGTATGCAAGTATAAACACCATGGGACCACGCAGCCGTCATACCACTCAGGAACGTTCTGTCTCCTAGAGATGAACGTACTTTGGTGCGAAATGTGCAAATCAATCCCAGAACAACAGCAACAGCCTTGTGGAGATGCTGGAGGAAACGGGTACAAAATATCTATATCCACAGTAAAACGAGTCCTATATCGACATAACCCGAAAGGCCGCTCAGCAAGGAAGAAGTCACTGCTCCAAAACCGCCATAAAAAAGCCAGACTTGCAACTGTTTGCAACTGCACATGGGGACAAAGATTGTAATTTTTGGAGAAATGTCCTCTGGTCTGATGAAACAAAAATAGAACTGTTTGGCCATAATGACCATCGTTTTGTTTGGAGGAAAAAGGGGGAGGCTTGCAAGCCGAAGAACACCATCCCAACGGGTGGCAGCATCATGTTGTGGGGGTGCTTTGCTGCAGGAGGGACTGGTGTATTTCACAAAATAGATGGCATCATCAGGAACAAAAATTATGTGGATATATTGAAGCAACATCTCCAGACATCAGTCAGGAAGTTAAAGCTTGGTCAAAAGTCTGTCTTCCAAATGGACAATGACTCCAAGCATACTTCCAAAGTTGTGGCAAAATGGCTTAAGGACAACAAAGTCAAGGTATTGGAGTGGCCATCACAAAGCCCTGACCTTAATCCTGTAGAAAATTTGTGGGCAGAACTGAAAAAGAGTGTGTGAGCAAGGAGGCCTACAAACCTGACTCAGTTACACCATCTGTCAGGAGGAATGGGCCAAAATTCACCCAACTTATTGTAGGAAGCTTGTGGAAGGCTACCCGAACCGTTTGACCCAAGCTACACAATTTAAAGGCAATGCTACCAAATACTAATTGAGTGTATGTTAACTTCTGACCCACTGGGAATGTGATGAAAGAAATAAAAGCTGAAATATATCATTCTCTCTACTATTATTCTGACATTTCACGTTCTTAAAATAAAGTGGTGATCCTAACTGACCTAAGATAGGGAATTTTTACTATGATTAAATGTCAGGAATTGTGAAAAACTGAGTTTAAATGTATTTAGCTAAGGTGTATGTAAACTTCTGATTTCAACTGTTTGGGGTCACTCAGAAATTAAACTTTTTTGTCCATTAAAATAACATAAAATCAATCAGAGATACAGTGTAAACATGGTTAACCTTTCTGAACCACCCATCCCGGATCCGGGATAATTGTCATCAGAAACGCTGACTAGCATAGCCTGGCGCCACAGGTATATAATATAATTTCATGAAATCACAAGTGCAATATTGCAAAACACAGTTTAGCCTTTTGTTAATCCATCTGTCGTCTCAGATTTTGAAATTATGCTTTACTGCGAAAGCAATACAAGCGTTTGTGTAAGTTTATCGATCGCTCGATAAAACAATAAGTACACCTAGCATCAGGTAACTTGGTCACGAAAATCAGAAAAGCAATCAAATTAATCGTTTACCTTTGATGATCTTCGGATGTTTTCACTCACGAGACTCCCAGTTAGACAACAAATGTTCCTTTTGTTCCATAAAGTTATTTTTTATATCCAAATACCTCCGTTAGTTTGATGCGTTATGCCCAGGAATCCACCGGAAAGAGCGCTCGCGACAACGCCGACAAAAATCTCAAATTATATCCATAATGTCCACAGAAACATGTCAAACGTTTTTTATAATCCATCTTCAGGATGTTTTTCAAATATCTATTCGATAATATATCAACCGGGACAGTTGGCTTTTCACTAGGACAGGGAGGAACAATGGCCGCCTTTCTCTGTTACGCAGAACTCACTCTGAGAGCCCCCACCTATCCACTTACGCAATGTGCCCTTTCACGCTCATTCTTCAAAATAAAAGCCTGAAACTATGTCTAAAGGCTGTTGACACCTTAGGGAAGCCATAGAAAAAGATGTCTGGTTGATATCCCTTTACATGGGCAATAAGGATGCATAGGAACAGAGAGGTTTCAAAAACAGGGTCACTTCCTGATTGGATTTTCCCCAGGTTTTAGCCTGCAATATCAGTTCTGTTTAACTCACAGACAAAATGTTTACAGTTTTGGAAACTTCAGAGTGTTTTCTATCCTAATCTGACACTTATATGCATATTCTAGTTTCGGGGGCTGAGAAATAGGCAGTTTCAAATGGGTACGTTTTTTTGCCAAAAACGAAAATGTCGCCCCCTAGTCTTATTAATGTTGTGATTGACTATTGTAGCTGGAAATGGCAGATTTTTCATGGAATATCTACATAGGGGTACAGAGGCCCATTATCAGCAACCATCACTCCTGTGTTCCAATGGCATGTTGTGTTACGTAATCCAAGTTTATCATTTTAAAAGGCTAATTGATAATTAGAAAACCCTTTTTCAGTTATGTTAGCACAGCTGAAAAAGAAGCATAAAACTTGCCTTTAGACTAGTTGATATCTGGAGCATCAGCATTTGTGGGTTCGATTACAGGCTCAAAGTGGCCAGAAACAAAGAACTTTCTTCTAAAACTCATCAGTCTGTTTTTGTTCTGAGAAATGAAGGCTATTCCATGCCTTCATTACCAAGCAGAAATTACCAAGAAATTGAAGATCTCGTACAACGCTGTGTACTACTCCCTTCACAGAACAGCGCAAACTGGCTCTAACCAGAATAGAAAGAGGAGTGGGAGGCCCCGATGCACAACTGAGCAAGAGGATAAGTACATTAGAGTGTCTAGTTTGAGAACCAGACACCTCACAAGTCCTCAAATGTCAGCTTTATTATATAGTATCCGCAAAACACCAGTCTCAATGTCAACAGTGAAGAGGCGACCCCGGGATGCTGGCCTTCTAGGCCAGAGTTCCTCTGTCCAGTGTCTGTCTTCTTTTGCCCATCTTAATCTTTTCTTTTTATTGGCCAGTCGGAGATATTGCTTTTACTTTGCAACTCTGCCTAGAAGGCCAGCATCACGGGGTCGCCTCTCCACTGTCGACGTTGAGGCTGGTGTTTTGTGGGTACTATTTAATTACAAATGAGCTTTTCTTTCAAAACAAGGACATTTCTAAGTGACCCCAAACCTTTGAATGGTAGTGTATCTCAAAATGAACCTTAGTTCTTAACCAGCTGACTTAACCAGTTGAATTGCATTTTTTTATTTTTATATTGCAACAAAATGTGCAAATAAAACAATGTACATGTCCATATACTGCCAATAATTTTTCTGGACACTGGACGAAGTCAGTATATTTTGGGGGGCTTTCATTTCAAAAAGACACTCCAGGACAGTTCACAGATTGTTGATAAACACTTCTCATCTTTTTATCTAAAAAAACAGTACTGCCATGTATGAGAAATGCATTTCAGCATATATTTTC
The DNA here is from genome assembly GCF_002910315.2 of Salvelinus sp. IW2-2015. Taxonomy (NCBI): domain Eukaryota; kingdom Metazoa; phylum Chordata; class Actinopteri; order Salmoniformes; family Salmonidae; genus Salvelinus; species Salvelinus sp. IW2-2015. The sequence goes on along the minus strand of NC_036863.1, from coordinate 24,586,566 downwards.
CAAGAGAATCTTAGCTAGAACACATCATTTTCAAGATATCAACAATTGTTTCAGTAAAAGTCTGAAGAATACATCCCAGAAAAAGCACACAAAATGTGTTGAATGCACAAGCTTCTATGGTATGATACATCCATTGGTGGAAAAAGTACCCAATTGTCATACTTGAGTATAAGTAAAGATACCAAGAAAATGAAGTGAAAGTCACCCCGTAAAATACTACTTGAGTAAAAGTCTAAAAGTATTTGGTTTTAATTATACTTAGGTATCAAAAGTAAATGTAATTGCAGAAATATACTTAAGTATCAAAAGTAGAAGTAGAAGTATAAATCATTTCAAATTGCTTATATTAAGCAAACCAGACGGCACAAGTTTCTTGTTTTTTAATTTATGGATAGCCAGGGGCACACTACAACGTGCAGACATAATTTCCGAACGAAGCATTTGTGTTTAGTGTGTCCTCCAGATCAGAGGCAGTACGGATGACCAGGGATGTTCTCTTGATAAATGCGTGAATTAGACCATTATCCTGTCCTGCTAAGCATTCAAAATGTAATGAGTACTTTTGGGTGTCAGGAAAAATGTGTGCAGTAAAAAGTAATTGTTTTCTTTAGGATAGTAGCAAAGTAAAAGTTGTCAAAAATATAAATAGTAAAGTACAGATACCCCCAAAAAACTACATAAGTAGTACTTATGTACTTTACACCATTGGATAAATCAATATCCATCACATCCACAACCGTTATGGATGTTACAGATATCATCATGCTGAAAAAGGATACTGACAAGGAAAAGAGAGAAACCAGGAAAAGACCATATAAAACCTTGATTAAAGCTTTAAAGAGAACGTTTCAAGATGACCCGATGTAAGGCGCATGTTTTACAACTATTTATTTTAAATGGGTGTTACAAGACAGTGAAGACACTTCATTTTTGTATGTATTGCGTCATTAACATCTCATCTTTTTAATTAACACTGGGGAGCAGCTGTTAGTGGAAAAACAAGCTTTGTGAGCCCCTTCTAAAAGCCATGAAATATGAGACTTGGCCATCTACTCTTCAATGGTAAAAATTCATGCTTTAACCTCCGTAAACTTGTCATATAAAGCCTGAACTCCAACATGTAGATCTAAAGGATAATTATGAACGTGATTTCAGTTGGAAATGACTAACTTTTTAATTGTGCATGCTCAGGTTAACTTGCACTGAATCACCCTTTAGCAGACACTCACAAACATGAATTTGTTGCCTCCTTTAAATTGTTTTATTATGTTACTTCCTATGACCATTTATTTCACTTCTACCCTACTGCTTTTGCAAAACATTTACAAAGGAAAATGTCAGATACACAGCACAAGGAGTAAGTTCTTCAGCTTTTCCAATGACAAGCATTGACATCCATCTCCAATCCGTGGTAGCTAGACTCATGGCACCCACTAAACCTGAACTAAAGATGCTATCTGCTCTGAACATCTGAAAAGTACATGAACTGTAATTTGCCTGCCTGCACCCTGCCTCCACACACTCCTCTGACTCAAAGCCAGCTTTGTCTGACTGGGTCCCAACTCCCTTCTATGCAGACGATGTTTAGTGGAAACAATAAGAGAAGTTGCAGAACCAGTCTTGCTGGGCTCCTCTCCCTTATAAAAAGGGTCATTGTTTGGTTTTGAAAGGTTTCTGAGCTGAGGAGTTTTCTGGGTGATGCCAGGTGATTACGACTGTCAGCCCCTCTCTTTCCCCCCCAAATCTCCTAAATCCACACATTTGCACTGATTTTTAATGCTTGTCAGATTTATTTGATGAGAAAGCTTACACTTTTATTGAATTTAAATGATTTCATAATTGACACCTCCAAACATAATGAAATGGCTGCCTTAGAGACAGACTATACTTCATAATTGTATCTGCTTCTACTACTTTTTAAGGTGTTCTCATCAGCATGCTGTTTTGACATGAATGAATCCTTTGTAAACTCAAGTCGTTGCTCATTTGTAGTGAAGACACTCCCGTACACACACATTATTCATGATGATTAAGCAGTTTATCTGAGTTTGTTTTCAAAGGGACCTCTCCTTGAGACCTCTCTATTGAGGTCAGTAGTGATAGGCTTCACTGCTCTGTTTGCATCTGCTAGCCTAGCCAGGCTAACACCGATAAAGGTAATAGGAAATTGTGCAAAGGTTGAGCAACGAGCACAGAGAACAAGAGGTTTGTTGTGTTCACAACTCCACACAGACCTCGATACATTGGCATGGCTCTCTCTGGGGAATGTCATTAAGGCCTAGCACTGTCAGAGACTGGTTAATGCTTTGGGAATCTCATGCATCTCAGTTTGTTGTCTCCTTGTATTCTACTGTGTAACGAAGTTTGAATTTGGGTCAATGGTAAAAGGTATTCCAGATGGTGCTGTTTTAACAAGGCTTAGAATACCAGTCTTAGTAAGATAAGAGAACAGCATTTTACGAATTTGTTGTGAATCGAGGTATGTAGATGGATGGGCAGGTTTATAGGACAGCTTAACCTAAATTCCCTTTACTCTGTACAGTATGAGTTACAGTATGTAGTTCAATCTGAACAGACAGGTATACAAGGCCTTTATGTACCACTTGGCGCAATGAAGGCTAAGTAAGTAGGTAAGTAAGTTAACAGACCGCTATGTCCTCTGTAGGGAGCGAGCAGAGCTGCTGGAAGAGGCTAAGAAGATGGAGGCGGCTAAGTTCCGCTACATCCTGCCAGTGTATGGGATCTGTGGGGACCCCCAGGGCCTGGTGATGGAGTACATGGAGACAGGCTCCCTGGAGACCCTGCTGGCTGCTGAGCCTCTGCCCTGGGAGCTGCGCTTCAGGATCATCCACGAGACGGCGGTGGGAATGAACTTCCTGCACTGCATGAGCCCACCCCTCCTGCACCTGGACCTAAAACCTGCCAACATCCTACTGGACGCACACTACCATGTCAAGGTGAGAGACGACTTACTTGGTTTGTTCATTGGAGGTCGCACAGGGCGCTGTGTGGGAAGAGCTTGCACATTTGAAACAATTGTTCCTGAAATACYCATTGCATTGGTTCTAAATTGGGATTCTGCCTCCCTGGTGCGGCGGGCGAACTCAACCAAACACTCCTACAGTATTGCTACTGCTTCTGTTACTGTTACTACTGCTACTGGTTCAGAAGATTGGTGATACACAGAAAATGGCCAAWAACAGTAGAACCAGCTCATCTGCTTTTACACTATGATTTGACTATTAGATGTTCAATGTTTTTTTAGAAAAAATGTTTTAAAATGAATAGTTTCACCATATTAAAATTACAGTTTAGTTCAAGTAACAGGATTTAAAATGTGGGACAGTTTTTATTAAAAAAATGTTACCGTYAAATGAATCACTAATCACATTAAAAAAAGAATAATCTTCAGAAATGACTTTGTCAAAGCAACAAAATAACTAGGGCTTTACAATGACGGTGAAAACTTGTTGGGTTTAAACGTCTGAATTTAGGCACTTCAGCAAGTCTTTACTGTATATAAAACATCTGATTTTATTGAATTTTCCATGTGATCTATACTAAAGGCCACTTCATTTAATATAACAGGATTTTATATTTCAATATTGGTGCACAAATTCTACTTAAAATATCAGAGACACAAAGGTACTTATTTCATGGAACGACCCAAATATGTCAAATCAATACACTGTCTAATGTTAGAAAAGTCAGATTTGACCTTATACTGAGTATTTAGTAAACCTACACCCAAATGATGTAGCATGACTCTTTAAAACAACATCCCAAACGCAATAACTTCAAGTCCTTTTAATAAGATTTGCTCAAGGATGAATTTCAGCTGACAGGTATGGAGGGAATCTGTTATTCACTTGAATTTTGCTTTAAATGGCCATCCTGTTGGACACATGCTACGGGCAGAAAGGTGTCTCCCGCCCAGCCTTCATCCCACCTGATCTCCAACCTCCCTCTGCATGACTAATGGTTGGAGGTGGAGGAGAAATGGGTGGGAACCTTCCTTCAACCTGTCTGTTTTAATACCTCCATGTAAACACGTAGCCTGGGCCTGTCTTAACAGGCTGAGGTACTCTGCCAACACTGACTGAGTTTGTGTTCGGCTACTCGCCCACACATGTAACTCAGTCAAACAGGGTCTCAACTTCTGACACGAGGGGTAAGGAAAGCACCCACAGGCTAGGACAGGACATGGCTGGGAGGCACCGTCAGGCTAGGACAGGACATGGCTGGGAGGCACTGTCAGACTAGGACAGGACATGGCTGGGAGGCACCGTCAGACTAGGACAGGACATGGCTGGGAGGCACCGTCAGGCTAGGACAGGACATGGCTGGGAGTCACCGTCAGGCTAGGACAGGACATGGCTGGGAGGCACCGTCAGACTAGGGTCCGGTAACATTGGTGGGAGGCACCGTCAGACTAGGACAGGACAGGGCTGGGAGGCACCGTCAGGCTAGGACAGGACATGGCTGGGAGGCACCGTCAGACTAGCCGGTAACATGGCTGGGAGGCACCGTCAGACTAGGACAGGACATGGCTGGGAGGCACCGTCAGGCTAGGACAGGACATGGCTGGGAGGCACCGTCAGGCTAGGACAGGACAGGACGTGACTGCCTCTGACCTCATCATGGCTCTGGATGCATAGAATACAATGAGGGCTCAGCCATCAGCTTGAGGGTAAAGTTAGTCATAGGTAGCCATGACCATAAGAACAAAGGGAAAGGCTGAGAGTTCCAGTGGGTTCTTGTCTTATGTACATGTTCTGTATATCCTCATCTCCCCCCTTAGAAATCGTATGTTGGTCTTGTCCTAACAAGCTGTGTTCTGTTCTGTATCTCCCATCTCCCCCTTCAGATATCAGATTTTGGTCTGGCACGATGGAACGGCCTATCCAGGGTRGATGAAATCAGCCGTGACGGGTTCTGTGGCACCATTGCCTACCTGCCGCCGGAGAGCATCATCGAGAAGGACAGGGTGTCAGAAACCAAGCATGACGTCTACAGGTGAGTGTCTTCACCTTCACTTCTCTCTGTGCTTGTCTGCCAGAGGGGTGGAACGTTGTCTGTTTAAAGCTTAGTCATGATGTTTGTTTTTTCACTTCTTCCCTCCATTGTTTGTTTTACAATATTGGTTTTAATCAATATGAATCTGAATTGGATTTACACTGAGTTTACAAAACATTAAGAATACCTGCTCTTTCCATGACAGACTGACCAGGTGAATCCAGGTGAAAGCTATCATCCCTTATTGATGTCACTTGTTAAATCCACTTCAATCAGTGTAGATGAAGGGAAGGAGACAGGTTAAAGAATGATTTTTAATCCTTGAGAACTGAGACATGGATTGTGTATGTGTACCTTTCAGAGGGTTAATGGGCAAGACAAAAGATTTAAGTGCCTTTGAACGGGGTATGGTAGTAGATGCCAGGCGCACCGGTTTGTGTGTGTCAAGAACTGCACCGCTGTTGGGTTTTTCACGCTCAACAGCTTCCCGTGTGTATCAAGAATGGTCCACCATCCAAAGGACATCCAGCCAACTTGACACAACTATGGGAAGCATTGGAGTCAACATGGGCTAGAATTCCTGTGAAACGCTATCAACACCTTGTAGAGTCCATGCCCTAACAAATTGAGGCACTTCTGAGGGCAAAAGGGGTGCAACTCAATATTAGGAAGGTGTTCCTAATGTTTTGTACACTGTGTATATTAATCAATTATAAGTTATGCCTGGAAAACCCATAGTGAGTCAGTCATTCAATCATTTATCACTTTTGACAGTATGCCTTGATACTGAACTGTTGTTATTCCCTTCCTGTTACAGCTTTTCCATAGTCATCTGGGGAATTCTCACACAAAAGAAACCTTACCAAGGTGAGACATGTTGAGGAAATGTATAGATATTCTGTTCTCATGTAAAGACACCTTGTAGTCCTTCAGGGTTTGTCTTATAAAATGCACTCCTAGTATTTCTTAAACTCAAAGTTACAGGACTGCAATGGAGCCCCACAGGGGAGGTATCATTATACCCATAAAACCTAGCGGTCAAACAGGGAAATGATTCCAATTGTTTTTCTCATAAGGGATTTTAGAAACACTTAAAATAAGGGCTGTGTTTCATGTAGGCTTACTCTGGCGTGACTTTTGATAACCATGTAAATCTCTCTCGGAGATACCAAAGAAGCCAGGGTGATCTGAGTTTAAGTCCACTGCCTCTGTTTGCTTTCAATTATTGACTGACTGGCTGACTGGCTGGTCCCAACGCCTGATAACAAAGAGACCATTAACAGAAGAAGCCTAAGAGATTTTTTCAGGCCTGGTGTGGGAAACAAACAAAACATCTATACACTTTCCTTATCTGAGCGTACATGAATGATAATAATGATAATAATTAACTGTACATACTAGTGTCAGTCTTACCCAGATTAGTTTATGTTGCTTCTCCATACCTTCAACAGCACACAATCAAGACATAATTGATTGATATTTTTATTTAGAATAATGTGACCTTAGTAGACCTTATGGACTGAGGTATCATATGAACAGTAGAGAATTGAATGAAGTGTATCAATGTGTCTTATGTCTTGTGTTGACTGGAAACATATGTCCTCTATTTCCTCCAGGGGAGAACAACATCCTGCAGATCATGGTAAAGGTGGTAAGAGGGGTGCGCCCTGACCTCAATGTTGTTCCCCGGAGTCGACCCCAGGCCTGCACGGGGTTCCTGTGCCTCATGCAACGCTGCTGGGCCACCTCACCTGACACCAGACCCAGCTTCCAGGGTGAGTAGAGACCAAATGGGGCCTATGTCTCTAAAGGGTGGGTGTTTGTGTGCGTCTTAAAGCAGTAAGAACCCAATTAAACTGTGTTACACAACATCATGATGTACTGTGCGTAGCTTTCTGAAAAGGTGAAAATCAAACCAAGGGATGCTATTCTGTACACCTGACCAAACCTGACCTTTGTTGTTTTCTGTCTGCAGAAATCACATCAGAAACGGAGGAGCTGTGTTCTAAACCCCAAGAGGAGTCCAAGACCCAAACTCCTGAGCTCGAGAATAACCACTGCCATGGACTACCCACTGACAAGGTATAACCTCCACACTTCTATTTCCCTGCCTTCTCCCTCTGTTATTTCTATTTATTTCTATCCTCTTCTTCTCCCTGACATGCCATACTATATAGTATTCTGTCAGTCTTCTTTGGTGTTCTTCTGTAATGTAATTAGAAAACCCTCTGGTATGTCGGAATGTTTGAGTGCCTATTTTTGAGATTGCTTTCCTGTGTACTGGACCTGTTATTGCTTCCATAATACATACAAAGTCAATGTTTGATCCTGACAAACAGTTTCCTCATGAAATAAGAATGCTGTTTAGCAGCATTGTTTAACTTGGTTAACTCTGTTGCGACACATTCTGAATGTTTGGTGCTCGATGTACGTGACAAACTGACCGACACCCGTTTACCAAATATGACAGAATTTACAGGTGTTATTGTGCAATGTGTGAAGCTGATATATTGGTGATGATAAACAGTCGGAGAAAGGCATGAAGACTGGGTTTGAGAGAAACTATTGAAAGGCCCAGTGCAGTCAAAAATGTGATTTCCCTGTGTTTTATGTATACTTCCACACTATGAGGTTGGAATAATGCTGTGAAATTGTGAAAATTATGAAAATGCAGAAACCAGTCAGGCCCAAATCGGCCATGCTGCCAGAGAAAGACTACAGCCTATCAGAGCTGCTGAGCCAGGTGGACTCTGGGATATCTCGGAGCTTTGACCGTGTGACGGAGGACTGCTGTCCCAGCAAAGACAACACCAGCAAGAGACTGTCAGGGATCTCCTCTGTAGACTCTGCCTTCTCCTCTCAAGACTCCATCACCCTCTCCTTTGAGAAAGATAATATATGTGGTAAGACTGGCTGATATGGTGATTGTAGTCAATACATTGTGGCATTGTCCATGGTTTTCTTTAACAGATGACAGGAATTCTTATTTATCAGGGTCATATATCCTACATATAAGTAATACAGTTCTGAATGACTTCTGGAGCATGTGGAGTGTCTCTTTAACTTTCAGACAGGTTCTTTGTCGTTTTGGCCCTGAGTCTATACTGTATCTTCTATCTCCTTGTTGTTTAGACTCAGGGGAGGTGCAGAGGAGGAAGCTGAGCGACGCCATCCGTACCAAAGACATGTCCAAGCTGATGAAGATCCTGCAGCCTCAGGACGTGGACCTCTTATTGGAGGGCGGCTGCAGCCTGCTCCACCACGCTGTCACGCAGGCCAATGAGGAGGCCATCAAGTTCCTGCTCCTCAACCACGCCAACACCAACCTGGCCAACGCTCGCGGCTCCACCCCACTCCACCTGGCCACCGAGATGCACCTGAAGGGCCTGGCCGAGCTGCTGCTGGGCCGTCGGAGCACCAACGCCAACGCACGGGACGAGGACCAATACACGGCCCTGCACTGTGCTGCTCAGAACGGGGACGAGGCCATCACCCGCCTGCTGCTGGACCGCGGCGCCTCCATCAATGAGACGGACGCCCAGGGCCGCACGCCTGCACACATCGCCTGCCAGCATGGCCAAGAGAACGTGGTCAGGGTGCTGCTAAGCCGCGGGGCAGACGTCCACGTGAAGGGCAGAGATGACTGGACGGCACTTCACCTGGCTGCTTGGCAGGGCCACCTGGGCATTGCCAAACTGCTGGTGAAGCAGGCTGGAGCGGACGTAGACGGGCAGACCACTGACGGGCGCACGCCGCTGCACCTGGCCTCCCAAAGGGGGCAGTACAGGGTGGCAAGGATCCTGATAGAGCTGGGGGCAGACGTCCACGTGACCTCCATTGGCCTCCACACCCCCCTGCACGTGGCGGCTGAGACAGGCCACACCAGCACCTCCCGCCTCCTGGTCAAGCACAATGCAGACATCCAGGCCCGGACTGACCAGGGTCTTACCGCCCTCCACCTCGCTGCCCAACGCGGCCACTTGCCCACAGTGAAGATGCTGATGGAGGAAGGGGCAGACCCCTACTGCACCAATCAGACCCTGCGTACCCCCTGCCACCTGGCGGCAGAGGGGGGCCACTGTGAGGTTTTCAAAGAACTTCTGGACCACTGCCCTGAGGCTGTTAGTCTGTCAGACGAACAGGGCCTCACCCCTATGCACCTGGCTGTGAGGGGAGGCTATACAGATATCACCAGCATGCTGCTGGCCCAGGGGGTGGAACTATCACCGGAAGTACCACAGGACTCCATCTCCCAGCATACACAAGAGTTACAACAGGACTCCATACCCCTGCCACAGGATGTACCACAGGACTCCATCCCCCAGGACACCCTGCATCCAACAGCAGAGGACTGCCCAAAGCTCCTGGCTCGTAGGCCTAGCCAGTTGACCTTGCGGCTCCAGAGGAAGGTTGTAATCTTGAAACTGACGGAGCGTGAGGGTAACGAATGTCCAGAGTCCACTGGTGCACTGTGAGCCTCGGCCCTCCGTTGAGAGGAGGGAGTCACCCAGTGACTGGATTGTACAGAACTGTCCTTGAATTGAAAACAGTCAGGGATCTCTTCTATTCCCTTCCCCATTGATGTGATGGGAGAAGTGTCCAAGCTAAAGAGACCAGCTGCTGTATTGTGATTTTGTTTTTTTGTACATAGTATTTTTGATTGATTGTGTGTTATTATTATGTCAGTCTTTGATCGTTCATTGCCAGATGTTATGATTATTTGGTGCTTTGGGCCTCTCAAAGCCCCTGTTATCTTACTTTGGTATCTTGTCAGGGAAGGAATGCTTTAATGTAAATACACTGTATATAGAACCATGAGCTCATTTGGATCATTATTTACTTTTTTCACTTCATGTTAAATATAGACTCCATGTCACGTTTCCCCCTTAATAGTGTAACTTTTCTACTTTGCATATGCACATTCGTACATTCATTGCCGTCTGTACAGAAAGAGAATGTTGACATCTGTGGAATGCTCATTTGTATTTTAATTTCCCATCTACTTACTCGAGCTGGTATGTTTATCATGTCCATAAGTTATATTCTCTAATAAAACAAGTGTCAATACAAGTGTGTGTGTGTGTGTGTTGTGAGTGTACCCATGTGCGCCTGTGAATGACATCTTCAATGCCAGGCAGAATAGGCATGTCTCTATCTGCAGCCAGCGTTGTTCTTATCTGTGCCTCCTGCCTATCCCCCAGACCCCACAGAGCATGCTCAACTTGGCACCAGCCATGGGAACTGCCCTCGGGGGGGATCACAGGCCAGGCAGGTGGGAGGGGGGTGGAGTGAAGAGTGGGGAACATGCCTGCCTTTCCAGGCTGTTGGCTCATTCCACAGACCACTTAAACTCCTAAACCTCACTCTRTTTAACCAACATGCCATTGTTGACGCTTGCAGGGCTGGTCCTCTTGAGGAGTCGTAACCCAAGTCTGAAGCCCTCCTGAGCTGAGCCCTGGCGAGCCTTGTAATTGCCCTGTTTTTACAGCTCATGTTTGCGGAGTCCCACAAATTTGATTGGTGAGTTTTGTGTAATCAGAGGACTTGTTTTGTGTGTGTGTTTATCTCACCTGTTGCCAAGTGATCCTTAGTGGTGTGGAAGATCATGTGCTGCCATTACTCAATCTTCCCTCAATTATCATGTAATTCCTTCGCTGTACCCTTTCTACATACTGTACACAGTAGCTTGTTATTCAAGTACACTCCCTCTACTTGCACTGTGCCTACCCTTATAGTGTTTGATGAAAAAGTAAGTAGAGAACATTATTTAAATGTATTTGACTCTTTAAACCTCTCATTGGAATAACAAACACTGCTTTGACTCATTGCTCCCTCTTAGTGACGCTCATCTCTACTTCATCTTTTGATTGTGTCAAGATGATTCATATCATGTTAATGTGCAGAAAATGTTCCTTCTGATCCCTGGGCCTCCAGCAGTCGCAGCATGCAGGCCTCTAGGTCCTCCTGGTCCAGGGAGTGATCCAGGGTGGAGGGAAACTGACTCCTGCCTGAACCTTGCTGGGCTGAGCTGGACAACATCCCCTGTGGCACCGGAACACTCAGATCCCAGCCTGCTGGCTGGGTTCAGCCTCCAGCTCAGTGGAAGATCTTCTTAGCCTCTTCCAGGGAGGTGACTGCAGGCAGGGAAATGTCCCTTAACCCCTGCTGGGGCCGGTGACCTGGGTCAGAGGGCCCTGGGAGACTTTTGCAGCTCTGAGGCTATGGCTCTGAAGCTGTGACAGAGGGCTGCTGGAGTCTACCTGGAAGGGATCTGCTCCAGCCTGAGGCCAGTGGGGGCTTATTGGGGCGCTGTGGAGACAATAGGATACATCCTAGCATCTGTGGATCCTCCTGTGTAGGACCAGGGGACCCCAGCCTATTAGGCCATCCTATAGGACTCAGGCCTCCACTGTGTGGCACGCTGGTCTTGGTGTAGCTGGTGKTGAGGCAGCCAGTAAGTAGCACTGTGCATGTACTGCACAGACACACCTGCTGGGCCTGGGGGCCAGAATGAGATRGGTGGCCAGGTTGGCCCTAGGTCCTCCCTGTCCCTGTCTGTGGGTAGTACACCTAGGGAGGACTGTGGAGCCATATCCCCTTGGTCTGCTGAGGCCACATGTATGGAGCCTGCATCTACATGATAGTGGTGTCCAGCATGGCTGAGGAMCTCATTTGTCTCATGTTAAATACTAGACCGTGACGAATATGGAATGCCAACAAAGGTTCTCCCTGAATTTGCAGCACATTTTTGTTACCAAGCAAGTTACTTTCACTTGAATTACTACCAATTAGGTTCAAGAGATAGCTAGGTCTCACCTGGAGTTCCGTTACTCTGATAAGGGAAAAATAAATTAATTTGAAGGTGGCAGGTAGCCTAGTGGTTAGAGCGTTGGACTAGTAACCGAAAGGTTGCAAGACCGAATCCCCGAGCTGACAAGGTAAAACTCTGTCCTTCTGCCCCTGAACAAGGCAGTTAACCCACTGTTCCTAGGCCGTCATTAAAAATAAGAATTTGTTCTTTACTGACTTGCCTAGTTAGATAAAGMTTCAAATAATAAATAAAAATGGAGCGAGTAGATGGTGAATGACCATTCACTATTTAAATGATTTCTGAACATTCTGTCTGCTATTATTCCTGTGGAAATCAAGTTCTATTGATCTTTTGATATTGTAAGACTAAATGTTTTTCATTATGAATCATATAATCTCTAATAGTAGTCTGATCCATCCTAAGGTTAATAACTCTACTGTATTTAATTGGAAACAAGCCAGTTATTGTCTGCCCTCTCTGTGTAGTCATCTGGCCAGCCTGGCCTTTTCCTGTCAAGGTCTGTCTTAAAGGTCATGGGACTTCCTCCCTGGAAGACGCTAGTACAGGTTGTACTCACCTGGATGCTACAACAGGGCCTTTTTGTGAGGAGTCATACCTCAGTGGCAGGAGACCCATCCCCAAACACTTCCCTGAGTCGAACGGCTGAATGGACGCAAGCCCCGTATTTGTAATATCATTAGACATATCTCTGATGAAATCTGTGAATGTATTGTAATGTTTTCTGAATTGTATAACTACCTTCATTCTGCTGGACCCCAGGAAGAGTAGCTGCTGCCTTGGCATCAGATAATGGGGATCCATAATAAATACAGTAGACTGAACCGCTTCTGATTTAAAATATACCAAATAAAGTGATTTCAGAYAGCAATCATTTTAAACAGCGGTAACATAACAGTAGCCTAACATCTTTACAAACTCACAAGCTGGCTGCTCAGAGCTAAAACGATCACATGATCACTGAAAGCTTTTTTAACCTGACAGAACTCGTCTAACCAGATCTGAGCTGGTGTCTCTGGTTGTGAACAAGCAGCAACCTGTAGACTAAAGATCGCCTTGGGGTGACAATGTGGGTGCACTGAGGCAGTGATGATGACTTCCTGTAGATTTAATGGCTGAATATGTAGACGCTAAAAGCACCGTGTTGAACTCATGAAAAGTTACTAATTGACAGAGTTGAGAGGCAGAGAGAGAAGGGGATTCATGTCCAGTGAATTGGAAAGATAAATGTTTAATGATTATTTCTTTCCTGCGGTGGATAAACAAACATGTCACTGTGTATCTTATTATTGATGTACATAATTTCAATCAGTTTAACATTATTTACAGATTAAAATAGTACAATATTTTGCTTCTGTAGTTGTATGCCCACATTTGATGTACAGTGCATTCGGAAAGTATTTAGACCCCTACTTCCACATTTTGATACGTTACAGCCTTATTCTAAAATGGATTCAATTGGTTTTTTTCTCCCTCATCAATCTACACACTACCCCATAATGACAAAGCAAAAACGTTATTTATTTATTTTTTTTACATTTTTGCATGTGTATTAAAAATAAAAAATGGAAATATCACATTTACATAAGTATTCAGACCCTTTACTCTACTTTGTTGAAGCACCTTTTGCAGCGATTGCAGCCTTGAGTCTTCTTGGGTATGACGCTACAAGCTTGGCACACCTCTATTTGGGGAGTTTCTCCCATTCCTCTCTGCAGATCCTCTCAAGCTCTTTCAGGTTGAATGGGGAGCGTTGCTACACGGCTATTTTCAGGTCTCTACAGAGATGTTCGAGCTCTGGCTGGGCCACTCAAGGACATTCAGGGACTTGCACTGTGTGTAGATTGCTGAGGATTATTTTTTATTTTATCAATTTTAGAGTAAAGCTGTAAAGTAACACTGTGTAAAAATTCATGAGGGCTGAATACTTTACGAAGGCACTGTATGTCTGCATAAGTCATTTGAGTTGTTAATCCTCTTCCAAACCAAGTGCTTCTTCATAGTGAATGAGATCCATTTGGTGAGCTGGTTACATGACAAGTKTTTTCCCTTAACTTTACCCCCTAATAGGCCTGTTGAGAAGAAAATCAAAATGTCCAGTTTACCCCACGTTATTGAGGTCATAAGAGACTTTGTTCAGATTGTGTACCTGTAGCACTTTCTCTTACCACGAGGGGGCTCTGTTACCCTATCTTTAAAATGTGTTGTCAATGTTTGTCTTAATATATTATTTATAGAGAGAACATTAGCATAATGGTACATTTGTTATGGTTGAAAACCTACCCGATTACACCCGTTCTCTGAAGCTACAGCTGTTTCTTTTTTAGTCCCTATTGTAAAGGTGATAGCTACTGAACAAGCAATTCAACATCAATCTGATTTTATTAGATTTTAATGGGGAAAGCACAGATCTGTTTTGATCAAGCAGAATCATTCAAACGGCTCTTTATTCTGGTGCCAAATTGGAGGTGCTATGTGTTTCCATGATGCAGGCATGAGATGAAACACTAGAATAAGCTGGTGCATGTCACGTTTTAATGACCATTGTCAACATGCCCTGAAATATATACAGTTGCAGGCAGCAGTGAATCAACATAGGTTGCATTGTTTTAGAGGAAAAATATGTTGTAAACAGTTTTCTACTGGAAAAACACGTCTCTGTGGACCTGATTAGCCATTAAGCCACATTCAATCATTGAACTGCAGTGGATCTCTGCATATGAAGGCCCATGTGTTTTGCCATTAGACTTGAGTCAATTAGTCAAATGAAAACTGCTTAGGAATACATTCAGGTGACGCTCCTGTAGTAATTCACATTATATACGCCACCTCATGGGGGCTAATGACATTGATACCGCTGTGTGGTAATGTGGCCATAATAGCCCTGATGAGGCGTAGTAGGTCATAAATATTGTCATGACTTCATGGTCAGGATGAACAGAGATCACCAATGGCAGGGTATAGTAGGAGGCCTAACAGAGGAGGCCAGGGTATAGTGGGAGGCCTAACAGAGGAGACCAGGGTATAGTGGGAGGCCTAACAGAGGAGNCCAGGGTATAGTGGGAGGCCTAACAGAGGAGACCAGGGTATAGTGGGAGGCCTAACAGAGGAGGCCAGGGTATAGTGGGAGGCCTAACAGAGGAGGCCAGGGTATAGTAGGAGGCCTAACAGAGGAGGCCACGGTGTAGTGTGAGGCCTAACAGAGAAGGCCAGAGATATAATCACTGCTTGTCAAGGTGATCATAAATTCACAGCATCACTCCATAATGGAACACAAGGCCCTCTTTTATATACTACTTATGTTATGCAGCTCTTTGTCTTCAGTATTTCCTGATACAGTGCTGTGGGCTGATACAAGTGTAATTAGGGTCGTAGGGTCGTAAATGGAGATGTTTGCCCAGCGGGAGTGGGAGAAACATGCATTATGGATTGTAAATCCACACCAACCCAGACTGTCCTTTCTAAAATTATTAAGAACTCCTCTTCTCTCAACAGAGGAAGCTACCTTGCTGGAAGCCCAAATCAATCTCAATGAACTCAAAAAGGGCATTGGATAACATGAATAAAGGCAAATCAGCTGGGTAGGATGATATTCCTCCTGTTTAAAATGTTTGAATAAATTAGGTCCATATTGCTCTGAATGATTCATAGAGCCGTTCACAAAGGTTAATTTAGGAGACGTGAACACAACACTAATTTGGCTCCACCTAATGTTCTCACTATTGCCCCCTATCTTTGAAAAACACAAATATGAAAATTTTCCCAAATGTTTTCCTCTCGTCTCGAGACTAACTTACCCAAATTGATCCACATGGACCAAAGCGAGTTTGTTAAAAAGCATTTATCCTCGAATAACCTCCGTTGACAATTACAAACACTGCATGACCAAAAGTATGCGGACACCTGCTCATCGAACGTCTCATTCCAAATCATGGGAATTKATATGGAGTTGGTACCCCCCTTTGCTGCTATAACAGCCTCKACTCTTKTGGAAAMGCTTTCCACTAGTTGGAACATTGCTGCGGGGACTTGCTTCCATTCAGCCACAAGACCGTTAGTGAGGTCGGGCACTGATGTTGGGTGATTAGGCCTYGCTCGAAGTCGGCGTTCCAATTCATCCCAAAGGTGTCCGATGGGGTTGAGGTCAGGGCTCTGTGTAGGCCAGTCAAGTTCTTCCACACTGATCTCGACAAACCATTTCTGGACAGACCTTGCTTTGTTCACGGGGGCAATGTCATGCTGACCATTATTCCTCCTCCACCGAACTTTATAGTTGGCACTATGCATTGTGGCAGTTAGCTTTCTCTTCTCCCCCAAACCCAGATTTGTCCGTCGGACTGCCAGATGGTGAAGCATGATTCATCACTCAAGAGAATGTGTTTCCATTGCTCCAGAGTCCAATGGAAGCGAGCTTTACACCACTCCAGCCGACAACGCTTGACATTACTCATGGTGATCTTAGGCTTGTGTTCGGCTGCTCGGCCATGGATAAGAAGAGCAGTTCTTGTGCTGATGTTGCTTCTAAAGGCAGTTTGGAACTCAGTAGTGAGTGTTGCAACCAAGGACAGTAAATTTTTACGCACTACGTGCTTCAGCACTTGGTGGTCCTGTTGTGAGCTTGTGTAGCCTATCACTTCGCGGCTGAGCCGTTGTTGCTCCTAGACGTTTACACTTCACAATAACAGCACTTACAGTTGACTGGGGCAGCTCTAGCAGGGCAGAAATTACGTGTTACGTGTTCTGACGTCCTGTTGTGTGGTTATCAGGGCACGTTTACCAGTTACTCAGGGCGTTTCTCTGCATCCAGCATGCCAATCACCCTGCTCTCTGCCAATCAAAGGAATGCCTGAAATGTTTCGGTGTCAGGCGTTGCTGGTGGCCAGCGGGATAGCTACCTGTTATTGTTATCAGATTTATCAGACAGTAGCCTGTGTGAGTTCTGGGTCAATAAACCGTTCAATTTGAGAACTCCAGAACTGTTGTGGACATTCTCTCATTTATGATCTATTGAGGTAATTAAAAATATTTTATACAAGGTGTGTCTATGTTAAATTGTTTACCACGATGACGTAATCCTGTGGTTGAAATTTCACCCTCAAAACAACAGCATACTGTAATTGATGCATTTTTGKAAATTAAATCTATTTTCCATGTAGATTCACGTCACAATACGTTGACAAATTACGTTGAAACAACGTTGATTCAACCAGTTTGTGCCCAGTGGGAACTGACCACAGGAGTTGACATAACGGCACAAACTATCTGGGACCAATAGTGCTTAGCGATTAACAGATTATTATAAAACAAATTGGTAACTAATTGACGACAYCTATCGGTTAAATGATTTGAATTCAATTTCATTCAGTTTTTCCCCCTGAGCTTAATGTGCAGCTTTTCTATAGATAAATCTGATCACGCCCGAACTGTGCATATAGTAGTGGGTTCTAGTTTCCAACAGGCCAATGTTCTACATACACTACATGTGTATGTGGACACCTGCTCTCGCACCCTATATAATTATTTTTGATCATACATGATGTTCCAACTCTTCCATGTGTTCCACTGTTTTGTTGATGTTTCTTCAATATACCCATACCAAAGTGTTAGGGGTTCAATTATGACAAATTAATTTAAAAAGGGAATCTAGWGCTTGAATAATGATGATTCGATATAACACGTCGATATATTCGTTGTGCTTTGTTTCAAAAGTGTGTAATTTATTATATATGCAGAACGATTTGTATTGAATTTATATTGATATAATAACCCACCCCCTGATTTACAAGTGGTTCGTTCCCGAAAGGTGGGTGGGTTTCCCCTCCGCTCAAAGAAATGTGCTAGTCTGCAAGCCACCATCAACAATACTTTACTGCCCCACAGGCGCTCGAGGACCGAGGTAAAGGGAAGTCAAACACCCGTGAATTCCCTTGACGATTTGACAAAGGATTAGCTAGCTACAAGGTAAATGTCAGACAGAAGAAATACATCATATGTCATTACCCTGTTTTATCGTTTAGATAGCTACTAATACTATTATTTTGTTGGGCTCCTGCTGGAAATGATTAATATTGACGACCAGATAACGGGTCACGATTAACGTAAGTTCGATAGCAAGCGTATGTTGGCTAGCTAGCAGCTAGTGTTATAGGTTTTGCTAACAGCAAGCTAACAATGTCAGTCGTTTAGTTAACTAGTTAGCCACTCATTTCAGATGTATGTCAATGTAGCTAGCTAACTAGCTAGTTGTATGTGTTAGCTAGCTAGTCGTAAGTTAGGCTAACTTCCTATTTTTCATGTTTTTTCAAATTCATGTTGTGAAGATGTTACTGTCATTTGTCCTTTCCTCCTTGTGTTAAACCTAGCAAACTACTCAGACAAACAAKAAATTGTTAGGGAACAGCGGTTGTTTTCTAGTTGTCCCTGCCATGGGCATCAGGTGACAACACATTCACTGAAGGCTGTTGCAAGAAAATGTACAATAATTGCCATATGAGACCACACTTAACTAAGGTTTCATTTAGACTTCAAATACATCCACATAATTATCCAGTAGAGTGTTAAGGTTCCAAATGAAACTGTGGTTTGGTGTTATACTTGGGGAATACTGTATTCCATGTTATAGAAAATCTTCTCCGGAACACAGAACACTTTATGATGAGGATATCTTATGATATGATTGAAAAAGGTTGCGGACTGGTCAATGTTAATCCCTAGTCAATAATGGCACCAAACAGTGGCGACCTGTCATTCAGGGCACCTGAATTTGCTGCTTTAATCTCCACTAGTTTAGCTAAAAAAAATATGTTTTTGCATGATGCCATTAATTCATTTAATTCCATTTTTWAAGTTTTGAACGATTAGGCCTACCATGTCACAGCTCGTTTGCTTGCACTTGCTTATATTTAGCGCTAAGTGTTGATGATATAAGAACAAACATACACTACCGTTCAAAAGTTTGGYGTCACATAGAAATMTCCATGTTTTTGAAAGAAAAGCAKWTTTTTTTGTCCATTCTAATAACATCAGATTGATCAGAAATACACTGTAGATATTTTMTATGTTGTAAATGACTATTGTAGCTGGAAATGGCTGATGTGTTAGGGAATATCAACATAGGCCCATTATCAGCAACCATCAAGCCTGTGTTCCAATGGCACGTTGTGTTAGCTAATCCAAATTTATCATTTTAAAAGGCTAATTGATCATTAGAAAACCCTTTTTCAGTTATGTTAGCATAGCTGAAAAAGAAGCATAAACTGGCCTTCTTTAGACTAGTTGAGTATCTGGAGCATCAGCATTTGTGGGTTTGATTACAGGCTCAAAATTGCCAGAAACAAAGAACTTTCTTCTGAAACTCGTRAGTCTATTCTTGTTCTGAGAAATTAGGGCTATTCCATGTGAGAAATTGCAAAGAAACTGAAGATCTTGTACAACGCTGTGTACTACTCCCTTCACAGAACAGTGCAAACTGGCRCTAACCAGAATAGAAAGAGGAGTGGGAGTGCACAACTGAGCAAGAGGACAAGTACATTAGTGTTTAGTTTGAGAAACAAACGCCTCACAAGTCCTCAACTGGCAGCTTCATTAAATAGTACCCACAAAACACCAATCTCAACGTCAACGGTGAAAAGGCGACTCCGGGATGCTGGACCTCTAGGCAAAGTTACAAAGAAAAAGCCATATCTCAGACTGGCCAATAAAAAAAAAAGATTAAGATGGGCAAAAGAAGACAGACACTGGACAGAGGAACTCTGAATGATCACACCTGTTTGTTGGTACGTGTGAAAAGGTTAAGGTAGGGTTTGCATAAAGCATTAACAAATCTTCATGCTTTATGCAAACAGAGTTTGAAACAATTTATGATATAAAATGTAACTTTTACTACTTCGTGTAAATTAGATACGTAATATGCTAATTAGTATGTACAGCATGTCAAATTCCACACGTTAAGCTCATTCATTTATAGAAAGGTGGTCATATTGTTAACATATATTGATGTTTTATGCAGAACTGGGAGGTAACTATTTAATGAAGCAACACCAAATAATTAATATAATTGTTTTTATGAATTATGCTAATTAGCTGGTGAATTGCAACGTTCCATTCACTTCAATTGGAAACATTTTATAAGCTTCTGCTCTTACACCTTTTAAGGAAGACAAACTTAAAAATATAAATAAAAACTGCACAAAGTTGGTGTGTGTGTGTGAGGTAGTACGTGTGTGTGCGTATTGTGTGATTAATATAGACACCACAGGACCTGGAAAAAAATGGGATGAATTTACATTGAATATAGACATAATAAATCTAAAATGCAATTCAAATAAATTCATTAGTTCCTAATCTATGGATGACACATGACTGGGAATACAACTTTTWAAAAAAACAGAAAGGTAGGTGAGTGGATCAGAAACCCAGTCAGGATCTGGTGGGAGCACCATTTACCTMCTGCAGTGAGACACATCTCCTTCACATAGAGTTGATCAGGCTGTTGATTTTGGCCTGTGGAATGCTGTCTATTACTCTTCAATGGCTGTGTGAAGTTGCTGGATATTGGTGGGGGAATCCCAAACATGTTCAGTGGGTGATGTCTGGTGAGTATGTAGGCCATGGAAGAACTGGGACATTTTCAGCTTCTTGGTATTGTGTACAGATCCTTGCGACATGGGATCGTACATTATTATGCTGAAATATGAGGTGATGGTGGTGGATGAATGGCATGACAATTGGCCTCCGGATCTCGCCACGATATCTCTGCATTGAAATTGCCATCGATAAAATGCAGTTTTCGTCGCTTATGCCTGACCATACTATAACCCTGCCGCCATCATGGGGCACTCTGTTCACAACATTGACATCAGCAAACCGCTCGCCCACACAACGCCATACATGGCATCTGCCCGGTGCAGTTGAAACAGSGATTAATCCGTGAAGAGCACACATCTCCAGCGTGCTAGTGGCCGTCAAAGGTGAGCATTTTCCCACTGAAGTCGGTTACGAAGTCGAACTGCAGTCAGATCAAGACCCTGGTGAGGACGACGAGTACGCAGATGAGCTTCCCTGAGACTGTTTTTGACAGTGTGCAGAAATTATTCAGTTGTGCAAACCCACCGTTTCATCACCTGTCCGGTGGCTTGTCTCAGACAATCCCACAGGTGAAGAAGCCGGATTTGGAGGTTCTGGGCTGGCGTGGTTACACGTGGTCTGCGGTTGCGAGGCCGATTGGACGTACTGCCAAATTTTTTAAAACAACGTTGGTAGAGAAATTAACATTCTAATTCTCTGGCAACAGCTCTGGTGGACATTACTGCAGTCAGCAATCCAATTGCATGCTCCCTCAACTTGAGACATCTGTGTCATTGTGTTGTGTGACAAAACTGCGCATTTTAGAGTGGTCTTTTATTGTCCCCAGCACAGGGTGCATCTGTGTTATGATCATGCTCTTTAATCAGCTTCTTGATATGCCACACCTGTCAGGTGGATGGATTGTCTTGGCAAAAGAGAAATGCTCACTAACAGGGATGTAACCTAATTTGTGCGCCAAGTTTGTTTTTTGTTTTTGTTTTAGAAATACTATATTTGTACATATGAAAAAAAATATCCCAGAKATTTTATTTCAGCTCATGAAACATGYGACCAACACTTTTACATGTTGCCTTTATATTTTTCTTCAGTATAGTTGACTGAACTGTATAAACAATTATGACTATTTAGCATTATAAGAATTACAATTATTAACAATCAAACAATGTAATTATGGGCAGGTGGCCTGGTAAAACAATACCCTAACATCTAGCCTAGGCCTCTTTCATATCTCTCTTACTCTCTCTGACACATGCATACAAAAAAAACTCACCAAATCTCTCATTCTCTCCCATGGGTACACACACTGCCAGCCAGTCAAGCAGATATCTCTCTTGACGGGCACAGTATTAGTAAAAAAAATGGACTTAGAATACTGCAGTTTGCAATACTGTCTAAAACACTTAATGTGCTGTTACTGTAATATCTGCATATGTAGCCTAATTGAGTTATTTTTGTCATTACTGCTGCTACGCATGGTATGTACTTTTGAAAATGGTCTAAAAGATTTCATTTTCAATCTTTCGGGATACTGTAGTGCTGCTAGATGACTGATTTGTATTGGATTTGCCAAAGGTGGATTTGGCGCATTCGCACTTGGTCAAAACAATGTAATAGTTTTTATTGTTAAGTACATACTGTAACGGCAGTAATGACGATAGTTGTTCCGCGAAACTCCTGATTTTGGTGAGTGTAATCGTTATTACTTTTGTGTTATTATTTCTCTTTCCCTGCAATGTTGGGAAGCGCCCATAAGTAAGCATTTCACTGTTAGTCTAAACCTGTTATTTGTCACATGCTTCGTAAACAATGTTTTTTAATTAAGTACCTAAAGTATTTTGACAACATTAGCTATCTAGCTTTATGCTCTCCTGTCTTGTTTTATTTTTTATTTAACTAGGCAAGTCAGTTAAGAACAAATTCTTATTTACAATGAAGCCATACCAAAAGGCCTCCTGCAGGGACAGGGGCCTTGGATTCAAAAAATGTTAAAAAAAATAAAAATGGTTGTCTTTCCACTTGGTTTGTCATACTGTGCATATTGTATTTTTATTTGTGCTATTACTGGGAGTTATTTTCAAATGTCAATATAGGCTATATTTAGGGACAGTATAAAAGAAGAATGGGAACCTTGAATATGTGCGCCTACTCATTCATTTTAATCTCATTGTGCAGTTTAGTTATGTAATT
Source organism: Salvelinus sp. IW2-2015 (assembly GCF_002910315.2). NCBI lineage: Eukaryota > Metazoa > Chordata > Actinopteri > Salmoniformes > Salmonidae > Salvelinus > Salvelinus sp. IW2-2015. Next base: position 24,563,948 of record NC_036863.1, on the reverse strand, counting down.
CTTCAGATAAACGCAAGGAAGAAAAGGATCCTAGGGGAGAGAGGGAGAGACAATTATTTTCAATTACCCGCTTGGTTGTCACATTCCGAAATGGTCACCAATGTAAGCCGGGGTAAGTTAATTTACCAAAAGTAAACATGGGTCACCAGACAAGACACACAGTTTCTGTGAGATCACTGTCGGGTCCTCGTTTACATGGCTTTTTCATAAGCTTTTTAAAAGGTGTTCCATCGTTTTGAAAATCAGGTCATCCCTCTCCTTTRTCATAAAGGGGATCTCGATCTTCTGCGCTGTTTGATATTTCATCAGATATGCTTTGAGTGCACTGCCTTGAACAAACCGTACCTCTCAGCATGGTAATGACAGTCTCATTCATGATGAGCAATTTACATCAGAAAGTCTCCCGTTCCGTCTGACTAGTACAAGCCAAGATGTACATTTGAAAGAGTTTCTCTGTTCAAGAATGAGGGAGAACTCTTAGAGGTCAATGAATGTTGTGCTAGTCTCATTTCCTTTCATGTCCTCTTATCTCCATGTTTTGTGTTACTCCCTCTCAGAGATAGTATGGACAAAGAGGAGCAGTTTGTCAACATCGACCTAAACGACGACAACATCTGCAGTGTCTGCAAGCTAGAGACCGACACGGGGACCATGTCCTTCTGCCACGTCTGCTTTGAGCTCAGCATCGAAGGTGAGAACGTGAAGTGGGGGGGAGGATATCAGAAATCACATTTTTCATTCAACTCTTATTGGCCATCTGCTGCCTGGGAAGAACGGTGGTCTAGAACAGTACTCGTGTTACTTGATAAAAAAATGTAGTCAGTGGCAGGATAGCGCACAACAGCACAGTAGCGTCTTGTTCAAAAATTTATAGAATTCCGTTGGTCATACGTCCATTAAACACAGTCTTGCTCAACTACTGGTCGGACAGGTGTAGTGTGTCAAAATGCAAGATGGAAGGGTCTCTCGTCAGAGGTTGCATTTATTTTGGAAGATTGCAAAATATGACCTTTACTGTCAAGACAGGAGAAACATATTGTTTCAGGTGATAATAAAACATATTTATTTCATTTACTTTCTATCAAGTCAAGCTAGCTTACACAGAGCAGATAGCTAGCTAAAAGCTAGGTTGAATGTAGCCAGCTAACCCAATGCCTAATAATTATCATCATAAACAAATGTCATGAATACCATCAAGAACATTTTCGGAATTGTAATGGCAGGCTACAGTCATATAATTGGCTTAACTTTTTAGGAATAGGGGGCAGCATTTTCACTTTGGATGAATCGCGTGCCCATAGTGAACTGCCTCCTACTCTGTCCCAGATGCTAATATATMATTATTATTACTATTGGATAGAAAACACTCTGAAGTTTCTAAAACTGTTTGAATTATATCTGTGAGTATAACAGAACTCATATGGCAGGCAAACTTCCAAACAGGAAGTGGAAATTCTGGGGCTGGTTGATGTTAAATTCATCGTCTATTCACATCCCAGTAAGATATGGATCTGTTCGCACTTCCTACGCCTTCCACTAGATGTCAACAGTCAGTAGAACGTGGAATGCAGCCTTTAGTGTGATGTGGGGCCGGATGGCAGCTATTTGAGTCAGTGGTGTGGCAGAATGCTAGTTCCTGGTCACGCGCGCTAGTCATGATATGGCCATGCGTTCCATTACTCTGTAGACAAAAACGAATGCTCCGGTRGGARGTTATTGGATATATATGATAACAACATCCTGAAGATTGATTCCCTACTTAATTTGACCAMTTTATTCGACCTGGAATATAACTTTTTGAAGTTTTCGTCTGAGTTTGCCTGGACCGGCGCCAGCGTTTGGACATGTGAACTAAACGTGCTAGCAAAAGTAGCTAATTGGACACTAGTAATGGACATTATCGAACAAAACAACGATTTATTGTGGAACTAGAATTCCTGGCACTGCATTCTGATGAAAGATCATCAAAGGTAAGGGAATATTTATGATGTAATTTCGTATTTCTGTTGACTCCCCACATGGCGGAGAAATGTTGTGTATTTCTGAGCGCCGTATCAGATTATTGCATGGATGCTTTTTCCGTAAAGTTTTTTTTAAATCTGACACAGCGGTTGCATTAAGAACAAGTGTATCTTTAATTATATGTAAAACATGTATCTTTCATCAAAGTTTATGATGAGTATTTCTGTTATTTGACGTGGCTCTCTGTAATTACTCTGGATATTTTTGGAGGCATTTCTGAACATGGCGCCAATGTAAACCGAGATTTGTGGATATAAATATGCACATTAACGAACAAAACAAATGTATTGTGTAACATGATGTCCTTTGAGTGTCATCTGATGAAGATTATCAAAGGTTAGTGATTAATTTGATCTTTCTGCTTTTGTGACTATCTTTGGCTGGGAAAAATGGCTGTGTTTTTTGGATTTGGTGGTGATCTAACATAAATTTATGTTGTGTTTTCGCTGTAAAACATTTTAAAAATCAGACACGATGGGTAGATTAACAAGATGTTTATCTTTCATTTGATGTATTGGACTTGTTAATGTGTGAAAAAAAAAAAGTAATATTTTTTTAAATTTCGTGCGCTGCCTTTTCAGTGGATTGTTGTGGGTGTTCCGCTAGCAGAAACCCCGGGCTAGAAAGGTTAACAGCCAATGTATTATTCAACGTTACTATTAAAATAGTACTCATTGTTTGGGTCATTGTTTACAAGTTGCCCGCTATCCTATAAAGCCATTTTGGAAAGCTACATTTGTTCTGTGGTTTTTCTACCTTCCTGTTCTGGTCGGACTGGAGATGATGCAAAGTATGCGTCTCGCAACAGAGCCTTGGACGCAAGGGGGCACTGCAATGCCACTCTGGTGTGGATTGTCCCCATTGAAGTGAATYACTTCCGGCGCAGCACAATTGGAATGTGAATGAGGCTTAGCAGGGTTTGAAATTCACTTTTTGGTCCACCAGCCACTGTGGCAGGTAGGTAGGTAGAAAGAAATAATAATCTACCATCCACTGAGATATTTTTACAAGCCAAAATAGTTTTCCCATAATTGCACAACAAAAATAAAACCAATAAACGGATGACCATGCTTTTGGTTTTTCTAAAACAAATGTATTACTAGTAAGAAGTAATGGGGTATATTGCTTAATTTCATTTTTGTGACCGGCCTTTTAACCAATGTATGTTAATTTATATTTTAGATACAATAGTAGAAACGGATACAATGCATTCGGAAAGTATTCAGAACCCTTGACTTTTTCAAAATTTTGTTAAATTACAGCCTTATTCTAAAATGGATTAAATCGTTTTTTTTACCCTCATCAATCAACACACAATACCCCATAATGACAAAGCAAAAACAGGGTTCTAGACACTTTTGCTAATTGATTAAAAATAAAAACCTGAAATCACATATTCAGACCCTTTACTCAGTACTTTGTTGAAGCACTTTTGGCAGCGATTACAGCCTCGGCTTCTTGGGTATGACGCTATAAGCTTGGCACACTTGTATTTGTGGAGTTTTTCCTGTTCTTCTCTGCTGATCTTCTCAAGCTCTGTACAGAGATGGTTTTCCTTCTGGAAGGTTCTCCCATTTCCACAGAGGAACTCTAGAGCTCTGTCAGTGACCATCGGGTTCTTGGTCACCTCCCTGACCAAGGCCCTTATCTCCCGATTTCTCAGTTTGGCTGGGCAGCCAGCTCTAGGAGGAAGAGTCTTGGTGGTTCCAAACTTCTTCCATTTAAGAATTATGGAGGCCACTGTGTTCTTGGGGAATGCTGCAGACATTTTTTTGGWACCCTTCCCCAGATCTGTGCCTCGACACAATCCTGTCTCAGAGCTCTACAGACAATTCCTTTGACCTCATGCCTTGGTTTTTGCAATGACATGTTGTCAACTGTGGCACCTTATATAGACAGGTGTGTGTCTTTTCCAAATCATGTTCAGTCAAATGAATTTACCACAGGTGGACTGCAATCAATTTAAAGAAACATCTCAAGGATGATCAATGGAAACAGGATGCACCTGAGCTCAATTTCTAGTGTCATAGCAGAGGGTCTGAATACTTATGTAAATAAAGTATTCATGTTTTTTTAATTTTGAATAAATCAGCAACATTTTCGGAACTGTTTTCGCGTTGTCATTCTTTTTTAAATCCATTTTAGAATAAGACTGTAACGTAACAATGTGGAAAAAGGGAAGGGTTCTGAATACTTTCGAAATGCGCTATAAACAGTTCTACAACAGAACATCAAGAATCAACAAAGTGCCTACCCTGCCACAAAAGGCTGAGTGATATGGCTTATTTATTATTATAGTTCAGGGTTCCACCAGGGTCTAAAATTAACACCCGCCAACTTTCATATACGGGTTTATTTTGGCATTGGCGGGTAAGGGGTGGATCGAAATGTACCTAATGGTTACCTGGAGGAAATGGGGGAGGGTCATGCTTTTAAAATTTCAGTCAATAGAAGGGTTTCGTATTTTTTTWACCTAGTTCAGGGGAGGGTCATGTAATTGATTTTAAATAGTTGTCAGTGTTTTTAGAATTAGTTAATTGCTAGGCAATACAGTGCCTTCAGAAAGTAWTTATACCCCATGGCTTATTCCACATTTTGTTGTTACCACCTGAATTCAAAATGGATTGCTTTTTTTCCCCCTCACTCATCTACACACAATACTCCATAATGACGACCTGAAAACAACATGTTTTTTGGAATATTAGCAAATCTATTAAATTTAATGCAGATCTCATTTACGTAAGTATTCACAACCTGATTCAGTAAATGTTAGAATTACCTTTTGGCAGTGATTACAGCTGTGAATCTTTCTGGGTAAGCCTTTTTTTGCACATTTTTATTTTTTAAATTCTAAAAGCTCTATCAAGTTGGTTGTTGATCATTGCTAGACAACCATTTTCAAGTCTTGCCATAAAAATATAAAAAAATTGTCAACTAACTAGGCCACTGGATCTGATTTGATATAAAGTGATCTATAACAGCGCTTTGGGCTTGCTGGAAGCAAGCTGTAAAATACCCATCAAAGACGGGACTCCAATGCATATAATAATATCATTGTTTCTTTTCTTTGACATTCTGAGGCTGAGCTACAACCTTCTATAGATGAGACAAACAGACTTTTCTTGGGTAGTAATCTAATTCTGTCACTCAYTTGATTTAAGCTATTCACTTTCTGTACTATAGAAAATGTTTAAACCCAGACAGCTTTTAAGAACACACGTGTGACCTTCTCTTGTTGGGTTAAGCCACGGAAGAGAGTAGCCAACAATTAAAGCTTCCATTTTTCTGTGTCGGTAGGCCTACTCTGTCTGGGGTGGAAAGGTTGGCCAAACTTTTTAAAGTACCATGTTCAGATCCCTAATGTCTGTTGTGGCATGTTCCTGTATTACCAAATGAGGAGAGTTACAAACTACACACCAGTCAGAGTTATACTTAAACTTCATCTTTAATGAGCTTTAAGCTTTAGCCTTTGACTTTCAACAATTCACTATCTATAATGAATTTTGAGAGTTCCAACATAATGGCAACTGATCTTTTATAGCAAAGATCCACCCCCCTAGTCGACATGACAAAACACAGATAATAGGAACTGTTCACAAAGAAAGACTTTTACTTGCGAGAGGAGTATCCCATAGCCAGATAGCATTCGCTATAAATTATCGTTCAGTTTGGTCTCTAAGACGAGGTTCTAATCTCGTTTCTGGTACTTCATAGCACAGAACTATTACCTCATCCAATGGCATAACTCAATTGTCAACTCTAGATACACCCCACTCCTTGACAAGCTCACTGAGGGGAGTGACTTGTGCACAGACAATTACTTGCCTCCACCAATTACTTGTGGAGGCAAGTAATTGGTTCCCCCTTAAACCATGTGAAGGGATGGCGTGATTAACAGATACATTCACATATGAAGACAATGTTCCATCCTGTCTCTTGCCTTTCTGATATTCTGCATAGTACCAGAGACATGTAAAAGACAAGCCTGACCTCTCCCCTCTGGGCCCCAAATGACTGGGCCCCAAATGACTGAGCCCCAGCTGAGGGAAGAAATGCAACTGCCAACACTAGAGTCTATTAGAAATACATTCTAATAAAAAGTATATCACATAAGAATATTATGCAGATATGACATCTTAATTACTTATGTTACCCAACTAATACTGATTCATCCACCACATGACTTCTCAGATTGAATTATTGTTCAACAGGTACAGTTTCATTGCAAACAAGACACAGATTTGGCATTGGAGAAATATGATAAGATGAACAGAATTATCTCTGTCCATTCTTAGCCTGTAATTTTGGTAATTTGTTTGGTATTAAAAAAAGCTCTAATATGTAAAATTATGTAGACTTGCATGAAATGTTTATGAAAGGCTGTTTTTTCTCAGACCTGCAAATACTATGGTAGATGTAGGCAATGCTTTTACTATAAAGGTGATCTTTTCACCCTTAATCTTGTTCACGGTGGTCTGCGAACCCACAACCTTCTGGCCCACAGCCCTGTGCTCTGTAAAAATTCCTGTGTTGCCATGTAATGCTTAATGGATGAACAGTTTCTAAACCTGCATATCCAAAGCTCTAGTCTGTCCAATAAGTGTTCTCTGCTCTTTTTTTAAGCATTCAGGGACGGTGTAGGGAGGGCCATCCATTTAATTTCAGAGATCCGATTTTCTCCATGTAAGCCTTTATTATAAATAACGTTCACTCCCTAACACGGAATCCAAACCGGCTGCGCCATCGTGCATTAATGTATTTTGTCCCCCCACACCAAACGCGATCACAACACGCAGGTTAAAATATCAAAACAAACTCTGAACCAATTACGTGGTTTGGGGACAGGTCAAAGTATTAAACATTTATGGCAATTTAGCTAGCTATCTTGCACTTGCTAGCTAATATGTCCTATTTAGCTAGCTTGCTGTTGCTAGCTAATTTGTCCTGAGATATAAATATTGAGTTGTTATTTTACCTGAAATGCACAAGGTCCCCTTCCGACAATTAATTCACACACAAAACGGTCAACCGAATCGTTTTAGTCATCTCTCCTCCTTCCAGGCTTTTTCTTCTCTTGATTTTATATTGCGATTGGCAACTTTCATAAATTAGGTGGATTACCGCCACTGACCTCGTTCGTCTTTGTCACCCACGTGGGTATAACCAATGAGGAGATGGCATGTGAGTACCTGCTTCTATAAACCAATGAGGAGATGGGAGAGGCAGGACTTGCAGCGCGATCTGCGTCACAAATCGAACTGACTTCTATTTTAGCCCTTGGCAACGTAGACGAGCGCGAGCGGTGTGGGTGCAATAATTGAATAATGTAGACTTCTAAATTTATTTTTCAGCACACGCGATGCGAGCGGTGTAGTCWGCCTGTAAGAATGTCTAATTCACCAGCCACGTTGGCGGCTGGTCACACTCATGGCAAGCGTTTCATAACTCAAGTATGGGCACCAGTGCAAGTTGTGATTTATAGCAAAATACATGCTGTTTTAAAAAGTATTTCTGCAATTTTGTTTTATATCTGGTAATGCACAAAGAAATCATAACGTTAACGTATCCCACCTTGCGCAGCAATACTTCCTGTCTGGAGGGCTGTGAGCACTGAGTGAAGTGCTGAAAGATTTGTTTTTAAATGCAATGAGTACAGGCATAAACTGTGTTCTAATTTACTCAAGTCTACTAAAGTGATACTTTGTCCTTGTGTTTCTTGGCTATTTATACTGAATAAAAATATAAACGCAACATGTAAAGTGTTGGTTTCATGAGATTACTTTTTTCCATACGCACAAAGCTTTTGTCTAATGTTGTGAACATTTGTTTACATCCCTGTTAGTGAGCGTTTTATTCTTTGCCAAGATAATCCATCCACCTTACAGTTGTGGCATATCAAGAAGCTGATTAAATGGCATGATCATTACACAGATGCACCTTGTCCTGGGGACAATAAAAGTCCACTCTTAAATGTGCAGTTTTGTCACACAACACAATGCCACAGATGTCTCAAGTTGTGTACAAGTGTGCAATTGGCATGCTTCTGCAGGAATGTCCACCAGAGCTGTTGCCAGAGAATTGAATGTTCATTTCTCTACTATAAGCCACCTCCAATGTCGTTTTAGAGAATTTGGCAGTACATTCAACCGGCCTCACAACTGCAGACCACATGTAACCACGTCAGCCCAGGACCTCCACATCCGGCTTCCTCATTTGCGGGATTGTCAGGGGAGGGGGAGGTGTTCTGAGGAATATTTCTGTCTGTAATAAAGTTATTTTGTGGGGGGAAAACTAATTCTGATTGGCTGGGCCTGGCTACCCAGTGAGTGGGCCTAGCTCCACTCCCAGCCCAGTCATGTGAAATCCATAGATGAGGGCCTAATTTATTACAARTGACTGATTTCCGTCTATGAACTGTAACTCTGTAAAAATGTTGAAATTGTTGCATGTTGTGTTTTTATATTTTTGTTCAGTATCCATTGTTTTGTTCTCAGCTAGGTTGCTTTTCAATGTTTGAGTTTGCTTCCACTGCTAGCAAAAAGAGAAGTTGTCAGCCTCTACTAGTGAGAGTGTCACTGGCACATGTGATGACTCGAGTGGCCCTGTWACCAAGGTAACCTTAGAGGCAGCAATTTTTTTTTTGTCTCTGATATTTTGGTTAAAAGACTCAAATCACAGAATGTTAAATTAATACGAGCAATATACCACATTACATCTTACTATCATATCAAATTGTATTTGTCACATGCGCTGAATACAACTCACTGTGAAATGCTTGCTTACAAGCCCTTAACCAACAATGCAGTTTTAAGAAAAATACCCCCAAAAATAAGAAATAAAAGTAACAAATAATTAAAGAGTCACAGTAAAATAACAATAGCGAGGCTATATACAGGGTGTACTTTTACAGAGTCAATGTGCGGGGGCACCGGTTAGTCGAGGTAATTGAGGTAATATGTACATGTAGGTAGAGTTATTACTATGCATAGATAATTAACAAAGAGTAGCAGCAGCGTGTGGGGGGGCAATGCAAATAGTCTGGGTAGCCAATTGATTAGATGTTCAGGAGTCTTATGGCTTGGGGGTAGAAGCTGTTAATTAAGAAGAATTTTGGACCTAGACTTGGCGCTCTGGTACCGCTTGCCGTGCGGTAGCAGAGAGAACAGTCTATGACTAGGGTGGCGCTGGAGTCTTGGACATTTTTTAGGGCCTTCCTCTGACACCGCCTGGTATAGAGGTCCTGGATGGCAGGAAGCTTGGCCACAGTGATGTCCTGGGCCGTACGCACTTGCGGTCGGAGGCTGAGCGGTTGCCATACCAGGCAGTGATGCAACCAGTCAGGATGCTCTCAATTGTGTACCCGTTGAACCTTTTTGATAATCTGACGACCCATGCCAAACTTTTTCAGTCTACTGAGGGGGAATAGGCTTTGTTGTGCCCTCTTCACAACTGTATTAGTGTGCTTGGACCATGTTAGTTTGTTGATGATGTGGACAACAAGGAACTTGAAGCTTTCAACCTGCTCCACTACAGCCCCGTCGATGAGAATTGGGGCGTGCTCGGTCCTCAATCATCTCCTTTGTCTTGATCACGTTGAGGGAGAGGTTGTTGTCCTTGCACCACACGGTCAGGTCGCTGACCTTCCTATAGGCTGTGTCATCGTTGTTGGTGATCACTGTTGTGTCATTGGCAAACTTAATGATGGTGTTTTGMAGTTGTGCCTGGCCGTGCAGTCATGAGTGAACAGGGAGTACAGGAGGGGACAGAGCACGCACCCTTGAGGGGTCCCCGTGTTGAGGATCAGCGTGGCAGATGTGTTGTTGCCTACCCTTACCGGCCCGTTAGGAAGTCCAGGATCCAGTTGCAGAGGGAGTTGTTTAGTCTCAGGGTCCTTAGCTTAGTGATAAGCTTTGAGGGCACTATGGTGTTGAACGCTGAGCTGTAGTCAATGAATAGCATAGGTGTTCCTTTTGTTCAGATGTGAAAGGTCAGTGTGGAGTGCAATAGAGATTGCAACATCTGTGGATCTGTTGGGGCGGNTATCTTATATTCTGGGGATGAGTAGAAGGAAGTTGAAATTGGGCACGTTATTTATCCAAAAGTGAAAATGCTGCCCCCTATCCTAGAGAAGTTAAATAGACAGGTACGAAGAATATATGTGAACTCTCTTGGTAGATAGTGTGGTCTACAGCTTATCATGAGATCCTCTACCACTGGCGAGCAAAACCTCGAGACTTCCTTAGATATTGTGCACCAGTTGTTGTTTAGAAATATACATAGACTGCCACCCCTTTTCTTACTAGAGGCTGCTGTTCTATCCTGCTGATACAGTGTGTAACCTGCCAGCTGTATGTTATTCATGTCGCCGTTCAGCCACGACTCGGTGAAACATAAGATATTACAGTTTTAATGTCCCGTTGGTAGGATATACGTGATTATAGTTCTTCCACTTTATTATCCAGCAATGTAAGTTGGCCAATAGTACCGATGGCAAAGGCAGATTAGCCACTCGTCACCGTATCCTTACAGGGCACCCCAATCTCCTTCCGCGATATCTCCGTCTTTTTCTCCTGCGAATGACTGGGATGAGGGCCTCGTCGGGCGTCTGGAGTAAATCCCTCTCGTCCGACTCATTCAAGAAAAATGATTGGTCCAGCTCAAGGTCAGTAATCCCTGTTCTGATGTCCAGAAGCTAATTTCAGTCGTAAGAGACGGTAGCAGCAACATTATGTACAAAATAAGTTACAAACAATGTGAAAAAACAAACAAAATACCACAGTTGGTTAATAGCCCTTAAAATGGCAGCCATCCCCTCCGGCGCCATTACATCTACTAGTAATACATTTCTTGTTTTAGAAACTTTACTGTTTCTTTACTGTTTAGTAAAGTTTCTAAAACAAGAAATGTATTACTAGTAGATGTAATGGCGCCGGAGGGGATGGCTGCCATTTTAAGGGCTATTAACCAACTGTGGTATTTTGTTTGTTTTTTCACATTGTTTGTAACTTATTTTGTACATAATGTTGCTGCTACCGTCTCTTACGACTGAAAAGAGCTTCTGGACATCAGAACAGGGATTAGTTTCTAAAACAATGCTCATCTGTTTTTTGGGGTGTAATTATAGCCCACAATGTTTTTGCTGGTGAAGAATTGGAGTGGCTGGTATTATTATAATTTTTTTGTGTACCTGGTACAGTGGCTGGTATACAAAAAAGTTTGTTTCAGGCCCTGTTGACATGTTTTACAAGGAGTACATGATGTGCCCCAAAGTACAAATGTTGAAGCGCACAAATAAATCTCGGAGAAATTATTTGAYTGTTTTAATGATGCGAAATTACTAAAAGTTAATTTATATGTTTTTAGGAGTGATCCATCCTCAATCAAGCACAATCATTAGGTGAGACAAACATTTTCAGCTGCCCCTTTAAGGGACAAACTGTTACCGTGGTGACTTGGGCACTTGCTTGTCTGTGATTGAAATAGACATGCTTACCCACAAGTGACAAAATCTACCCGCATTTGGCAGGTGGTGGGTGTTAATTTTCAACCCTGGGCATAAGGCCTTGCCAGTATAATTTTCCAACAGCTTTGGCCTATAGGAGAAAAGTCTGCACGGCAAGTTAACCACAGTGTGGTTTGTGTTCTGTGTAAGCTGTGGGCCCAGCAGGTTAAGGTGGGGGTGTAATGGCTTGAATCACCTCCCTCCCACCGCCTGTCTCAACACCTGTCCCAGTGAATCTGCTCCCTGTCTCTAGGTGAAAGCCCTAATGGAAGCTTGATGTTATCCAGATTGATGATGTGCGTCCTTTGAGAGGATATGTTTTGGCGTCTATTCAAGCTCTGCCCTTGTCTTCATCAGGGACCGTATGTAATTTCCCCATGCAGTGGACAGAATGGGTCTGAAGGGCACATAAGAGGCGAGCTGAGCATCCATTCATTCATTAATTCACCCCAACCCTTTCGTTAGAACACAGTAGACAGACTGCTGCTCAGCCTCCTCCTCATGCTTTGCCACTCCAATTCGAGGTGCAGCAATGTGTTTTGAAGTGGATTTTTCCATTTTTAGTTAATGATTGGCCTATTTTCAATGAAAGAGAACGCTACCTCCGAGGGGACTTGATGTGCTGTGTGGCTCAGCGTTTGTGTCATCTCATGGACAGACAGAGCCACTGTACAAGGGCCCCTCTTTTGTGAGGGAGAGCTGTGCATTTATCTCCACATGAAAGGAGAGAGTCATCCTATTGAAGCAGCTGATAGCAGAGCAGACTACATTTAAAAATATATATATATATATTTAACTAGGCAAGTCAGTTAAGAACAAATTCTTATTTACAATGACGGCCTACACGGCCAAACCCGGACGACACATGGCCAATTATGCTCCGCCCTATGGGACTCCCAATCACGGGTGGCTGTGATACAGCCTAAACTCGAACGAGGGTCTACAGTGAGGCCTCTTGCACTGAGATGCAGTGCCTTAGACCGCTGTGCCATTCGGCAGCCCAATGATACATCACTGAATACTTTTTTGAGTATAGTATTATGTAATTCTGACAGGAAGGGTAATTCATATGCATCAAGGATGTATGCTGTGCATGCATTGAGCAGTTATTGAATCCTGGAACTAAGGGAATATATCCTGACTGAGGAATGGTAATAATATATCCTGTATGTTCCAGGCTGAGTTGTTTATTGTACTGCAGCAGGGATTTATTGTGAGTTTCCCAGAAAGAGCATGATTGTGAGTGGAATGGACAGATGCCTCAGTCTGCGTTACTGTTGTCATTGTTGCTCCACTGTGTCTTTATGTGTCTAGATAAGCCTAGCCTATTTTGGCTATTGTTGCAGAGATTGTGATACAGCCTGTGTGGCCACTGTCCATGAAGTAAGCAGAACAGTCGGGCAGGTGGAATGTGCTTTGTGGCTGCCTTTATGGGCTGGTGACATTTACAGTGCCTTCGGAAAGCATTCAGATCCCTTGACGTTTTCCACGTTTTGTTACGTTACAGCCTTACTCTAAAATAGATTTTTTWAAATTAAATCCTCAATCTACACACTACCGCATAATGACAAAGCAAAACCAGGTTTTTAGACATTTTTGCAAATGTACAAAAAATAAAAGCAGATTACTTGAAATTGAGCTCAGGTGCATCCTGTTTCCATTGATCATCCTTGATGTCCACATTTCGTCCAAGGTGGCTTAGCAGTTCAGACGTCTTTTTCTGTTCCGTATTGTTCGTGTCCTGTATATATATATATTTACACCTTTCTTCGCATATCTTTTATCTATTTTATTATCCAAGAACTCAACTACAAAAGCTTTCCTGCAAAAGCTTTCCTGCAACCCGCTTCACCAATTACAAAAAGTATTATTTACCTCAATCTGAAAATCCATCGTGGAAGCTAGCCAGGGGCTAATTCAGAAGCTAGCCTGAAAGCTAACCAGAAGCTACTCCGATAGCTAGCCAGAAGCTAATCTGAGCCCTATCAGCAAAGGCTCCGCTTTGGGCTGAACATTGAGATGTGAGGAGCTGTTTTTAGCTAGCTACTTTTCGTCACGCTAAACTCCAACAAAGTCACGGAACATTGTATTTCTGTGAAATAATCTCTCCTGTCAACATCGACAATGTTCTGGTCACCATGTTATGATCTTAGTAAGATATAACTGTACAGAGACGCACAGAGAGCAGAAGCAAGTGGCTCCGCTTCAAAATGTTTTGTGATCATTGAGTAATTCTTGAAAATAATGTATCCTAGCTATTGATGGGGAAAAAACGGCCCTACACGGCCCTAACCCGATGTATAGTGTGTCCATGTGTTTCTAGCTGTCAGAAGCTACCAGCAGTAATAGTAGTGGCTATTTTACACTGCTACTGCAGCATTAGCTGGTTATTTATTTCCTTTCTGTTTCCTCCAACACTAGCTGTGTGTGGCGATTTTGGTACTGCAAGGCCCAGAGTATCACCACAGTGCAAACAATGGATTGTGACTGTTATTGCAGTCCTTCACTCACACCCCCAACCACAAACACTCCTCAAGGCCCAAACAGGCTTTAAAGTTTGACGTTTCTCTGTGGGAGAGAGGGCTGTTTTTAAAGTAATTATGGTTGGCTATTAGCCTATGTTTTGTGGTCTCTGTCCAACCAAACTGATGTTTTGCCTTTTTATATTTGAGTTTAGGGGAACTTTGTTTTTTGAATTGTGCTTTTGCACCTTTTGAGTGTTATTCACCACAGCATCCCTTTGTGCTTCAGTTGCACTTCTCCACTCGGATGAGAATTCACAAAACGGGCATTCTATCAGCACACAGTGCTCTGACAGGGGTCGCGACTAACTTTTTCCCCCCTCACTGTCCAGAAGTGAAATTTCAACTGTCGCCAAACTGAACTTGAACTGGTCCAAAATTAAAACAGACAAG
>NC_036863.1:24535431-24543146 GCF_002910315.2 Salvelinus sp. IW2-2015 | reverse complement strand
TAGCTGCCCCGAAATTAGCCGGTTTGCTGGCTAGCGTTGGTGTTTCAGCTGCCACGTTTAGTGGTCATCAGCTATTCCTTTAGCTCGATAATCTACCGGCACTTTTGTGCAACGCGACTCGGACCGGAGCATCCCGACTCTTTTTCTCTCAGTTTCCCCGGATTCCAGCCGCAGGCTCTGGACACTTGCACCTTGATTTCGCAGCTAGCTAGCTGCAAACCGTGTGACTATTGCTTACGTCGACCCCGGAGCAAACTCTAATCATTCTGGAGCTAGCCAGCTGAGGAGTTCCATCACATCCGGACCCGTTTCTTTTGTTGCTGCTGCAGATACGGAACCCCACCGGGCCTTCACGACTGACTGCCGCGACTGACTGCCGACGTTATCTGCCCGAGGGATTTATCCAACTGGCACCTCCGTCCCGACGTTACCTGAACGCTCATCTGAGGCCCGCTAATCGTTAGCTGTCTTATCGGCTGCTATTTGAACAAGTATATTGGACAACTATTATTATTATTATTATTTATTTATTTTATTTTTTCCTTGGGTCACTATATCTATTTTGCCAATTTGGATTGATCCCCTCTACCACACGGAACCCCACTACACGGAACCCCACTAACCTACCGACGGAAACGCACGAGGTATCTACAAACAGACTTCCATCCTATGCTGCTACGATAGCCATATACCCGGCCAGCTGTCTGGATCGCCACGACCCCAACCAACCTCTACTCACTGGACCCTTATTGATCACTCGATTAGCATGCCTCTCCTTAATGTAAATATGCCTTGTCCATTGCTGTTCTGGTTAGTGTTTATTGGCTTATTTCACTGTAGAGATTCTAGCCCTGCTCTCTATACCATATCCAACCTCTCAGTTCCACCACCCACATATGCGATGACATCACCTGGTTTCAATGATGTTTCTAGAGACAATATCTCTCTCATCATCACTCAATACCTAGGTTTACCTCCACTGTATTCACATCCTACCATACCTTTGTCTGTACATTATTCCTTTAAGCTATTTTATCGCCCCCAGAAACTTCCTTTTACTCTCTGCTCTAGTAGCTCTAGACGACCAATTCTCATAGCTTTTAGCCGTACCCTTATCCTACTCCTCCTCTGTTCCTCTGGTGATGTAGAGGTGAATCCAGGCCCTGCAGTACCTAGCTCCACTCCTATTCCCCAGGCGCTCTCTTTTGATGACTTCTGTAACCGTAATAGCCTTGGCTTCATGCATGTTAACAATAGAAGCCTCCTCCCTAAGTTTGTTTTGTTCACTGCTTTAGCACACTCTGCCAACCCGGATGTTTTAGCCGTGTCTGAATCCTGGCTTAGAAAGACCACCAAAAATTCAGACATTTCATCCCCAATTACAAGATTTTCAGACAAGATAGAACGGCCAAAGGGGGCGTGTGGCAATCTACTGCAAAGATCGCCTGCAGAGTTCTGTTTATACTATCCAGGTCTGTTCCCAAACAATTTGAACTTCTACTTTTAAAAATCCACCTCTCTAAAAGCAAGTCTCTCACCGTTGCCGCCTGCTATAGACCACCCTCTGCCCCCAGCTGTGCTCTGGACACTATATGTGAACTGATTCCCCCCATCTATCTTCAGAGCTCGTGCTGCTAGGCGACCTAAATTTGAACATGCTCAACACCCCAGCCCACCTACAATCAAGCTTGATGCCCTCAATCTCACACAAATTATCAATGAACCTACCAGGTACCACCCAATTCCGTAAACACGGGTACCCTCATAGATATCATCCTAACAAACTTGCCCTCCCCAAATACACCCTGCTTTTCAACCAAGATCTCAGCGATCACTGCCTCATTGCCTGCATCCGTAATGGGTCAGCGGTCAAACGACCTCCACTCATCACTGTCAAACGCTCCCTGAAACACTTCAGCGAGCAGGCCTTTCTAATCGACCTGGCCGGGGTATCCTGGAAGGATATTGATCTCATCCCGTCAGTAGAGGATGGCTGGTCATTTTTTTAAATGCCTTCCTCACCATCTTGAATAAGCATGCCCCATTCAAGAATTTAGAACCAGGAACAGATATAGCCCTTGGTTCTCTCCTGACCTGACTGCGCCTTAACCAACAGAAAAACATCCTATGGCGTTCTGCATTAGATCGAACAGCCCCCGTGATATGCAACTTTTCAGGGAAGCCAGAAACCAATATACACAGGCAGTTAGAACAGCCAAGGCTAGCTTTTTCAAGCAGAAATTTGCTTCCTGCAACACAAATTCAAAAAAGTTCTGGACACCGTAAAGTCCATGGAGAATAAGAACACCTCCTCCAGCTTCCAACCGCTCTGAAGATAGGAAACACTGTCACCACCGACAAATCCACTATAATTGAGAATTTCAATAAGCATTTTTCTACGGCTGGCCATGCTTTCCACCTGGCTACCCCTACCCGGACAACAGCACTGCCCTCCCTCTGCTACTCGCCCAAGCCTTCCCCATTTCTCTTTCTCCCAAATACAGTCAGCTGATGTTCTAAATGAGCTGCAAAATCTGGACCCTTACAAATCAGCCGGGCTAGATAATCTGGACCCTTTCTTTCTAAAACTATCTGCTGAAATTGTTGCCACCCCTATTACTAGCCTCTTCAACCTCTCTTTCGTGTCGTCTGAGATCCCCAAAGATTGAAAGCAGCTGCGGTTATCCCCTCTTCAAAGGGGGGGACACCCTTGACCCCTAACTGCTACAGACCTATATCTATCCTACCCTGCCTTTCTAAGGTCTTCGAAAGCCAAGTCAACAAACAGATTACCGACCATTTCGAATCCCACCACACCTTCTCCGCAATGCAATCTGGTTTCAGAGCTGTCATGGGTGCACCTCAGCCACGCTCAAGGTCATAAACGTATCGTAACCGCCATCGATAGGAAACAATACTGTGCAGCCGTATTCATTGACCTGGCCAAGGCCTTTGACTCTGTCAATCACCACATCCTCATTGGCAGACTCAACAGCCTTGGTTTCTCTAATGATTGCCTCGCCTGGTTCACCAACTACTTCTCTGATCGAGTTCAGTGTGTCAAATCGGAGGGTCTGTTGTCCGGGCCTCTGGCAGTCTCTATGGGGTGCCACAGGGTCAATTCTTGGACCGACTCTCTTCTCTGTTTACATCAATGATGTCGCTCTTGCTGCTGGTGATTCTCTGATCCACCTCTACGCAGACGACACTATCTGTGTATACTTCTGGCCCTTCTTTGACACTGTGTTAACAACCCTCCAGGCGAGCTTCAATGCCATACAACTCTCCTTCCGTGGCCTCCAATTGCTCTTAATACAAGTAAAACCAAATGCATGCTCTTCAACCGATCGCTGCCTGCCTCTGCCCGCCTGTCCAACATCACTACTTTGGACGGCTCTGACTTAGACAAACATCCATTACATGATTAATAATTATAATTGATTAATTGAACATGTTAACCATATGTATACAATATATCTAAGAGAGAACAATGTTATTGTGAACTTGTTACTGATTAAACTGCAGCGGTCTAAGGCACTGCATCTCAGTGCTAGAAGCGTCACTACAGACCCTGGTTCGATTCCAGGCTGTATCACAAACGGCCGTGATTGGGAGTCACATAGGGTGGTGCACAATTGGCTCAGCGTAGTCCAGGTTTGGCCGGGGTAGGCCGTCATAGTAAATAAGAATTTGTTCATATCTGACTTGCCTAGTTAAGTTAAATAAAATAAAAAGTTAGAGATTTCTTTCACATACTTGCTGTGCTGTTTTGTTAATTTGTTCAGTCGTTTCATTCTCAACCAGGATTTCTATGGAACACCATGTTTTTATTTCACCTTTATTTAACCAGGTAGGCTAGTTGAGAACAAGTTCTCATTTACCACTGCGACCTGGCCAAGATAAAGCAAAGCAGTGCAACACAAACAACAACACAGAGTTACACATGGAATAAACAAACATACAGTCAATAATACAATAGAAAATGAGGTACAGTGTGTGCAAATGAGGTAGGATAACGGCGGTAAGGCAATAAATAGGCCATAGTGGCGAAATAATTACAATATAGCAATTAAACACTGGAGTGATAGATGTGCAGAAGATGAGTGTACAAGTAGAGATACTGGGGAGCAAAATAAATGAAATAGATAACAGTATGGGGATGAGGTAGTTGGATGGGCTAATTACAGATGGGCTATGTACAGGTGCAGTGATCTATGAGCTGCTCTGACAGCTTGTGCTTAAAGCTAGTGAGGGAGATATGAGTCTCCAGCTTCAGTGATTTTTATTTTATTTTTTGCAGTTCGTTCCAGTCATTGGCAGAAGAGAACTGTAAGGAAAGGCGGCCGAAGGAGGAATTTGCTTTGGGGGTGACCAGTGAAATATACCTGCTGGAGCACGTGCTACGGGTGGGTGCTGCTATGGTGACCAGTGAGCTGAGATAAGGTGGGGCTTTACCTAGCAGAGACTTAGATGACCTGAAGCCAGTGGGTTTGGCGACGAATATGAAGCGAGTGCCAGCCAACGAGAGCATACAGGTTGCAATAGTGGGTAGTATTATATGGGGCTTTGGTGACAAAACAGATGGCACTGTGATAGACTGCATCCAATTTGCTGAGTAGAGTTTTGGAGGCTATTTTGTAAATGACATCGCCGAAGTCAAGGATCGGTAGGATAGTCAGTTTTACGAGGGTATGTTTGGCGGCATGAGTGAAGGATGCTTTGTTGCGAAATAGGAAGCTGATTCTAGGTTTAATTTTGGATTGGAGATGCTTAATGTGAGTCTGGAAGGAGAGTTCACAGTCTAACCAGACACCTAGAATATGTGGACAATTACAAATACCTAAGTCAGAACCGTCCAGAGTAGTGATGCTGGGCGGGCGGGCAGGTGTGGGCAGCGATCGGTTGAAGAGCTTGCATTTAAGAGCAGTTGGAGGCCACGGAAGGAGTGTTGTATGGCATTGAAGCTCGTCTGGAGGTTAGTTAACAGTGTCCAAAGAAGAACACGTGGGTCCTTGCTTGTCAAAAAAGATTCACATCAAATAACACTATTTGACCAATCAGGACCTGAATATGACTGCACGTCACATAATTTAACACGTTCATACATTTTTTACGTAATTATTACACATTGGTTACACTCACTCGTATTTCATATGCCACAACGATTCATCGGTACGTGTGCTATGATGCTGGTAAAGTTGTCTCGGTCACCTACAGTGCTGGTCATAAAATAAAGCTAGCTAGCTCATGGATGCAAACAATGGTCTTCCCCAAAAACATAGCAAAACGACAATCTGTTTCAGTAACTATAGTTAGCTAGCTAACTATATAGCTAGGTGTCATCATCTAAAATATAACCCTAATTTAGAAGATGGTTCTTATTTGATTAATGGTGGTGGACCCATCTGTGAAGCTAGCCAAATAAGGATTAGCCACAATCGTGGACTTTACTGTTAGCCTTCAAAATAAAAGTATATCATAATTCTACTATTTGTATTCATTTGCATCACTGTAAATTACATACTTTTATTTTGAAGGCGAACCCGCAAATACCATTATTGTGGCTAGCTTCACAACACATAACCCGGTCCGGTCGAGCCTCACTAGCCAGATGAAGCTAGCTGGCTGCTTATAACATTAGCTTTGGGCAACAGCGTTAAGTAGCTGGCTAGCTATTTATTTTCATGAACTGAAGTTCAATTTCTATAGGCGAACAACAAGTGGCAACCTAGCTAATACTTACTCACAAGGATTCCTAAATCATTGCTAAGAATAATGGAAATGACTGCAGGTTCTACTGGTCATTGTTTTCAGGCTGGTTGTATTGGTGCTAGCTAGGTACCAAGCTAAAGCTAGCTATCCCAGAAGTTGCTGGCGAACAAATTATGCTTTATTAACAACGCAGTATTGTAAGCACATAGTTTGTGGCCGGTGTTTACTTGTTTGCAGACTTTTTGTACAGCTTTGACAGTGCTACTGTATTTTTTTTTGACATGCAAAAACCCGAACATTCCTTAGTATGTATGTTGTGAAGTTAATAGCAGTGACGCTATTACTGTATAACTCCAGTAGGGCAACATCTGAAAAATAGCGCACTTGGTAGTGTGTACCGGTGCTCGACCAGTCAGCGAAAGCCAACATCACCCACGACAGAGAACGGTTGATTGTCAAGGGCAATGAATTCCGTTATCTTGGCTTTAACCTTTTGAGTTGTCTCGCTGAAATGTTCTTACTCTTTCAAATGACTGCTCGACTTGTTGACTGCTCGATCCACACAGCAGACATTGTGGGCTAGGTTAGGAATGCTACGTGGCGTCATTACGTCATGTACCTACGCATTTTTAGCTAATATGGGCCGATTCCGACATGTTCACCAATATATTGTGCATCCCTAATTACAAGTAGGAAGTAATGTGGTATATTGTTTAATTTCATTTTTTGTGGCCTGAGTCTTTTAACCAAAATATCACAGATGAGACAAAAATTGGGAGGTTAGCGTTGTAACGCTGACTAGTATCCACGTTGCTTCTCTTCCCTAGCAGTTGAAACTCAAACATTAAAAAAACAACCTAGCTTGTGAACAAAATAAAGTCTCACTTCAGTTGACTTTCATTTCAAGTAAATTAAACTAACTTTTATGCCTTCTAAAAATGAATCTGTCACTCAGCTCTTCACGTGCGCACGCACAGCCCCAGCCAGGCAGTGTTGCAGCGGGAGGCCAAAATACTTTACACATTTTAGTGTGCATTCGGTTCGTGGCCAGGGAGAGGCGACCATATTCTCTAGAATACCATAGTAACTAGCCATAGCCTACAGACAATGCAAATACCACAGCAACTCCAGGCACACGCAACCTCGGCTCGCAGACAGGCTGGGAGATAGTAAAATGTGCATTCTAATAGGCCTATTTTCCCAACATTGGAATGATATTCTAATATTATACATTTCCATAACTTAAATAATTACATATGTGATGCCTAGTCAGCCATATCATTGTTTGAAACCTTAATGTTTTACGTAGTTTATCTTATCTTGCTTTTAATAGCCTACAGCCAAAATAGAAAAAAGCAGATAAAAAAAAAAAAAAAGCTAATTCTTTAAGATTTCCTGATATGCCATTGAAACCAGAATGTATTATTCTACTGTCCAAAAGAATTAAGGCACAATCCTATTGTTGCATCTTCAGATATTCACTCCTTTAGACTGTATATCCTTCTCTGTTGCATTATTAAAAACTGCTCGCATCAGGTGCGCGTTTTAGAAATGGTGTTCTCCCGTAATAACATTTTGTAATATTCATGCATATGGCTGAGACGAGTGAACACATTGCTGCGCTTGTAATGTGAGTTAATCATAGTTTATCAACGTTTAAGCTAAATGTTTTGATCTGTTTCATCAGCCTCGTCTTTGTGTTTAAACATTTTAGTATGGAACCACTTATGCCTCAACTGTCCCAAATTCTGTTTTGACGACAGGACACCCTTCATTTCGGGCCCTAGCTCTGACTGATGTGTAGCTACTTTTCGCCTGTACATTTCTCTATGTAGCTTACTTTTCTCTGGTAAAATGCTAGATTAACTTCAAGCAAAACATTAGGAAATATAGCTAGCTGTGTTCTTTCTAAACATTATAAAAAAGAAAAAAATGTGAATTTACTTGTGCGGCTGCTAGCCAAATAGCGTTGCAGTTCTGTTGTCATCTGATTACACCAAGTC
>NC_036863.1:24484434-24535415 GCF_002910315.2 Salvelinus sp. IW2-2015 | reverse complement strand
TTTGCTCTCTCGCTCTGCCTCTCTTTGCTCTCTCGCTCTGCCTCTCTTTGCTCTCTCGCTCTGCCTCTCTTTGCTCTCTCGCTCTGCCTCTCTTTATCACTGTTCCTCATGGGTGAATTAGCACTGCTGAATATTCATCAACGCGACACACTGCTCTCTGAATATTTAAGAGGAGCCACACAACACACATTTTCTCTACTAGGCTACACTCAATAGTTCAAGACTGAGATGTTATCCAGGCCTTCATTCTCAGACTCAGTTTGCCCCTAGTTCAGAGTGTAGGCCTATAGCGCAGCAGTGCACTGTTGCTGTGGAGGGAATGCATATAGGGCTGTTTCTTTGTCCCTAACCACTTTCAGCTCCACACTCAGAGCTTCTCCCTAACGTAGCCCAAGGTTAACATGAGGCCTTGGATATTCCGGCATATCACCTCAATTAAAAAAAAGAGGCTGACGTTGACAGACACTGCTGTGATTTTTTGCTTTGTTTTTTGTGACAATTCTATTATTGTTGATTGTCCAAACTCCATAGACAACAGGGCAGGTCCTGTAGGACCAGTAGCAATCTATGTTGTTTTGAATTAGGAGAGAGAACTGTGCAGCATGCCTGGCCCCTTCAGTGTGAAGAAAGGCTAAGAAGAACAACCTCTGTTGTTATACAACGGGTGGTTTGGAATTGTTAGAGCCTATCCTTCCCATGATATACTAGACAACATACACATGGCCATATTCTAAAAGTGCCATCGGGATGAGAAATGTCAATAGAAAAACAAGTAAAAACGAAACAAAATGCAGGTAGTTTGCTGTCATTCCAGCTTCAGTCGACGTGATCGTGTTGGCTAGCTAGCAAGGGGGGGGAAGAGCCTCCATAGCAACCATTTATGTTTGTCATACTTTTTTGTTTGCAATAGCAACTTGCAACTCAACCAGCACTTGGGTAGTTTTGCTTTACATGGCAGTCAATATGAATAGGACTAATGACCAGTAAACGACTAAAATTGCACTTGACAACCAGTGTTAGTGAATGTAGCATCACGTTTTGTTGAAAAATATATTGTTTGGGAAAGAATTGTGCTATTTAATGCTGGTAACAAGTTGTATGAAAGCAATAATACACTTGAGTCCATGTGTTTGACGTTTTTATCACAGCCATGACAAAAATGTCCTTGTATTATTGCTTAGGTATACCATGTCTGAGTGTGCTTGCTTATGTTTAGTCTTGGAGGTCTTCTTTTTTTGCCTGGCTACCCAGACTCCTTGCTCCGGGCATACGCTACGCCACGCCCACAGACGTTAGTTTAATCTCTGAAATGAGTCTGGATCTGAGTACCTCCCCAACGATCCTTCAACGAATGTGAAAACATTCGAGGCCGTCTGGTCCAAAACCCGATGGGTTGGACCAGAGCCAGAACACACGTGGGTAAAGCAGCAGTTAAAAAATGTATTGGCTTTGATACGATCCAATTGCTGATGACGTTGTTTTGTACAATGCTCCTCATGCCTTTCGTCACCAGGTTAGTCTTTAGGACTTACAGTAGGAACGTCTATGTGTGTTAGAGCCCTGCACAGACATGGAATTGAAGCACGTGCCTTTCTAGTTACATATCGCTATAATATTTTTGACGATGTTATATTGATACTTTGACTCCAGGTATGGATTTGTAATTGTTGGCTAGCGCTAGTCGGCTGTTCGTGCGCCAAAACGCAGGTATTTTTCATCCTATAAGGTGTTCTCCATCTTATTTTTAAATAGTGAGTATGTTTTCAGCACTTTTATTTCCATGACTGATCTAAGCAAATGTTCTCATGCTCTCTTTTGTCTCTCTCCCGCAGACATATAGTGATCCATATGTTTGGTACATCAAATTGCAATAAAACCGCAGTATCAAATCGCAATTGTGAGAATCGCAATACTTATGGTATCGGCACCTAAGTATCGTGATGATGATATATTATGAGGTCCCTGGAAATTCCCAGCCCTATCAGCAAAGGCTCCGCTTTGGGCTGAACATTGAGATGTGAGAGCTGTTTTTAGCTAGCTACTTTTCGTCACGCTAAACTCCAACAAAAGTCACGGAACATTGTTATTTTCTGTGAAATAATCTCTCCTGTCAACATCGACAATGTTCTGGTCACCATGTTATGATCTTAGTAAGATATAACTGTACAGAGACGCACAGAAGAGCAGAAGCAAGTGGCTCCGCTTCAAAATGTTTTTGATCAATTGAGTAATTCTTGAAAATAATGTATCCTAGCTATTGATGGGGGAAAAAACGGCCCTACACGGCCCTAACCCGATGTATAGTGTGTCCATGTGTTTCTAGCTGTCAGAAGCTACAGCAGTAATAGTAGTGGCTATTTTTACACTGCTACTGCAGCATTAGCTGGTTATTTATTTCCTTTCCCTGTTTCCTCCTACACTAGCTGTGTGTGGCGATTTTGGTAGCTGCAAGGCCCAGAGTATCACCACAGTGCAAACAATGGATTGTGACTGTTATTGCAGTCCTTCACTCACACCCCCACACCACAACACACTCCTCAAGGCCAAACAGGCTTTAAAGTTTGACGTTTCTCTGTGGGAGAGAGGGCTGTTTTTAAAGTAATTATGGTTGGCTATTAGCCTATGTTTTGTGGTCTCTGTCCAAGCCAAACTGATGTTTTGCCTTTTATATTTGAGTTTAGGGGACATTTGTTTTTTGAATTGTGCTTTTGRACCTTTTGAGTGTTATTCACCACAGCATCCCTTTTGTGCTTCAGTTGCACTTCTCCACTCGGATGAGAATTCACAAACGGGCATTCTATCAGCACACAGTGCTCTGACCAGGGGTCGCGACTAACTTTTTCCCCCCTCACTGTCCAGAAGTGAAATTTCAACTGTCCCAAACTGAACTTGAACTGTCCCAAAATTAAAACAGACAAACATCCATTACATGATTAATAATTATAATTGATTAATTGAACATGTTAACCATATGTATACAATATATCTAAGAGAGAACAATGTTATTGTTACTTGTTACTAATGTATTTTCTGTGAAGGAAAACTATAGTTGCATGTCCCTGATCACTCTAAAGCAACAAAAAAAACACTGTTCACTATCAATATAAAGTACAGGTGAAATGGTTTAAAAAACAGATTTTCTGATGGTCTGCATTATCAAAATGCTGATTTTTCAACTCTAATGCGACCCTTGCAGCTGTTTCAGAAGACGGCTAAACGCATCCAATATTCTTTGAAGATTTAACCTGATGCTCTTGAGTCAGAATACATCAGTTTCACATCAGAGATTGTTTTTCCCCTGAGCTGACAGGCCTCAGGCTGTTGAGACAGAGTAACCACCTCAGAGCCCCCCACTCTAACCTGAGAGCTGTTATGTGTCCTGTCCTTCTGTCTATCACACAGGTGTGATGTGACCTCAGTCTCTTCTCTCACAGATTATAGAAAGCAGACCGCGGTTCAGATGAGCAGCAGCAGGTTTCGGTCCAAGGCAAAACCGCAGCATTCCTTCCACTTCATCCCGTTACATAACGGAGATGGAATCTTTGCTGAGGCTAGTGACGTTACACACTCGCACACAGCTGGCATCATGAGAATGAAAAAGGCCAGGGGGAAATTCCAGAGAACGAAGAGAGGGGCTCAGCAGATCTGAGTCAGACACAATGCAGTGGAATGATGAAGCTGAAGCTGTCACTGTGCTGCTGTTAGGGGTCATTGTGCTGCTCTCTGGTCTAAACGGCCTGCTCATTGTGGCTGAACTCCTCACCTCGAGGTGCAAACAGCTCTGATTATGTTAAGGGCTGTGGCAGCCTGGCAGCTCCGTGTAGCCGATCTGAACAGGGGTGTTGGAGATAGAGGAACATGCTGACTTTGCTATAGCTGATCCCAGAGCCACTATTCCACCCCCCACTGAGCACAAATGGCTTTCAGTTTTGGCATTTGGGATATTTATTTTGGAGTGGTCGTGTAATCTACGGCTTTCAGCGGTAATTCCAGTGTTGGACAAAAGGCCTTTAATGCAATTCATAATAGGCCTATGTTTTGGGAATAGAGTAATATTTAGGCTAATTCATTAATAATTTGCACCATATGCTGTTCAGCTCTATCTAGATTGACCTGCCTAAATACATAACCGTATACCAAATGTCAGGAACACCTTACGAATATTGAGTTGCTTCCTCTTTTGCCCTCAGAACAGCCTCAGTTCATCCGGGCATGGACTCTACAAGATGTTGAAAGCATTCCACAGGGATGCTGGCCCATGTTGACTCCATTACTTGCAACAGTTGTGTCAAGTTGGGTGGTGGACCATTCTTGATACACTGTTGAGTGTGAAAAACCCAGCAGCGTTACAGTTCTTGACACTCAAACCGGTGCGCCTGGCACCTACTACCAAACATTTTGTTCTACTGAATCACCCTCTGAATGGCACACATACACAATCCATGTCTCAATTGTCTGAAGGCTTAAAAATCCTTATTTTTAAACGTCTTAGGGATAGGGGGCAGTATTCGGAAGTTTGGATGACTGAGGTGCCCAACGTAAACAGCCTGTTACTCAGGCCCAGAAGCTAGGATATGCATATGCATGGTAGTATTGGATAGAAAACACTAAAGTTTCTAAAACTGTTAAAATAATCTGTGAGTATAACAGAACTGATTTGGCAGGTGAAATATCTTCAAAGGTAAGCAATTTTATTTTATCGCTATTTCTGACTTTCGTGACGCATCTGTTTGGTTGGAAAATGTGTTTCATGCTTTTGTATGCGGGGCGCTGTCCTCAGATAATCGCATGGTATGCTTTCGCCGTAAAGCGTTTTTGAAATCTGACAAAGCGGATGGATTAACAAGAAGTTAATCTTTAAGCRGATGTATAACACTTGTATTTTTTATGAATGTTTATTATGACTATTTTTGTATTTTGAATTTGGCGCTCTGCAATTTCACCGGATGTTGTCGGTGGTTCGCTAGCGGAACGCCTGCGCCAGAAAGGTTAACCTGTGGATTTAACAAGTGACATCAATAAGGGATCATAGTTTCACCTGGTCAGTCTATTTCATGGAAAGAGCATGTTTTGTATATGAAGGCAATGTAACAGAATTTAAAAAGGTAACTGCTTAACTCACTGTATTAACTCCTAGTTTCTGTTCACCCCTACTGGTTAAAAGTCCCGCGTCTTCCCCCTCCACCACTCAGTAGTGTAGCAGCAGTACTAAAGTGTGACCAGTATGTATGGTGTACTGTACACATGTGAGTTCTGTCTGTTTTCCAGGTTTAGCTCTGCAGTTGTTGACAGCCGTGCAAAGCTCTATTTAGACATATCACCATGACCCCTGCACCATTTTTCACTACCAACCTCCTACCCCGACGACTCCGAAACTGTGTCAAGGATCGAATGTTCTTGTAGGCCAACACACAGACACAAACAGGGTTGAGTGAAACAATATGCAGATAGGAAAGCAGTTACCTATAGCTTGTCATTATGGGCATACTGAGGCATAGTCTTGTTCTTTGGGACCAAGGGAGTGTGTTACTAATACCCAATTCACATAGGATATGCGGTATGTTGCCTGAAAAAGGAATTGGATAATGTTTATATGGTCCGCTTTCAAACAGCCACATTCTTGTCGGCATTTGCCTTACTATATTTGTGTCTTATTATGGATCCCCATTAACTGCTGCCAAGGCAGCAGCTACTCTTCCTGGGGCCCTCAGGCTCCTACTCCACTACCACATACAATGACTCCAACACTTAGGTTGGAGTCATTAAAACTCGTTTTTCAACCACTACACACTTTTTTTTTGTTAACAAACTATAGTTTTGGCAAGGCGGATAGGACATCTACTTTGTGCATGACACAAGTAATTTTTCCAACAATTGTTAACAGACAGATTATTTCACTTGTAATTCACTGTATCACAATTCCAGTGGGTCAGAAGTTTACATACACTAAGTTGACTGTGCCTTTTAAACAGCTTGGAAAATTCCATAAAATTGTCATGGCTTTGGAAGCTTCTGATAGGCTAATTGACATAATTTGAGTCAATTGGTGTACCTGTGGATGTATTTCAAGGCCTACCTTCAAACTCAATGCCTCTTTGCTTGACATCATGGGAAAATCAAAAGAAATCAGCCAAGACCTTTTCCAAACGCCTGAGCAATTTCCAAACGCCTGAAGGTACCACGTTCATCTGTACAAACAATAGTACGCAAGTATAAACACCATGGGACCACGCAGCAGTCATACCGCTCAGGAAGGTGACGCGTTCTGTCACCTAGAGATGAACGTACTTTGATGCGAAAAGTGCAAATCAATCCCAGAACAACAGCAAAGGGCCTTGTGAAGATGCTGGAGGAAACCGGTACAAAAGTATCTATATCCACAGTAAAACGAGTCCTATATCAACATAACCTGAAAGGCCGCTCAGCAAGGAAGGACCCACTGCTCCAAAACCGCCATTAAAAAAGCCAGATCACGGTTTGCAACTGTACATGGGGACAAAGATTGCACTTTTTGGAGAAATGTCCTCTGGTCTGATGAAACAAAAATAMAACTGTTTGGTCATAATGACCATCGTTATGTTTGGAGGAAGAAGGGGGATGCTTGCAAGCCGAAGAATACCATCCCAACCGTGAAGCACAGGGGTGGCAGCATCATGTTGTGTGGGTGCTTTGCTGCAGGAGGGACTGATGCACTTCACAAAATAGATGGCATCATGAGGCAGGAAATTATGTGGATATATTGAAGCAACATCTCAAAACATCAGTCAGGAAGTTAAAGCTTGGTCGCAAATGGGTCTTCCAAATGGACAATGACACCAAGCATACTTCCAAAGTTGTGGCAAAATGGCTTAAGGACAACAAAGTCGAGGTATTGGAGTGACCATCACAAAGCCCTGACCTCAATCCCATAGACAATTTGTGGGCAGAACTGAAAAAGCATGTGCGAGCAAGGAAGCCTACAAACCTGACACTAGCTCTGTCAGGAGGAATGGGCAAAAATGCATTTTGTAAATGTTGATGTAACATTTGTGAAAACTGTTCCAATGGGATGGTGGCTGTGTGTGGCGTAGGGGAAAGAAATAAGACAGTGCACAAACCCATATATTAATCATGAATTCATCATAATATTATTAAACATTGCCTATTAAACAAATATATTTTATAGCTATATGTTGATGTAACTATTACAGCGGGAATTGTGG
The DNA here is from genome assembly GCF_002910315.2 of Salvelinus sp. IW2-2015. Lineage (NCBI taxonomy): Eukaryota > Metazoa > Chordata > Actinopteri > Salmoniformes > Salmonidae > Salvelinus > Salvelinus sp. IW2-2015. The sequence goes on along the minus strand of NC_036863.1, from coordinate 24,528,213 downwards.
AAACTGCTCGATTGGGAGGGGATGGGGGCTGTGAGTGAGAGTGAGGCGCATGGGGGGAAAAACTGAGATTGCACAAAACTGTATTCATCGCAATATTAAATAAATATGAATTTCCTTTTTAACAAAGACATTTTAGCATAAACACATTTGACCTGGGTAAATTCCTGCGACAGGACATCAGTAGAATATATTTGTAGCTATTGCATAGACGAGTTCAGGGGTAGATTGGCAGGGTTTAGAAGTTTTCCATGCAAGAGAGATGTCTCAGATCATCTTCTGCGAATCTGTCATTAAGGCCCTGGATCAGGTGCGAGATGAAGTCTGTGCGTGCACACTTTGCCATCCCCGTTGAAGAGGAGTTTGTGGCTTTTGTAGTAACCGGGGTTGGCAGCGGTCTCATCTGTCTGTCTGAGATATATTGTAGGGCGGACCTGGTTGCCGCAACCATCGGCTTGATGTGTGCAAGAGACACATTTTATTTATGGAAAAACAGGTTCAGTATSTCCATGATTGGAAGCAAATCCAGCAAGAAATGGGTTATTGCTGTGAAGCTGTCAGGCAATTTTCTGTGCCTTTTGATGCATTGGAGGACACAAGTGCAACACGATGTGCACTTTGAGCTGGTACAGATTTCTTTCCCGCAGTCTGACCCACCCCTGTGCCTTTTCCAGTCATGATACTTGACCTGTCGCTGCCCAGTCCCACKATCTTTTTAAAATCAATAACCTTTGATTAGAATGTTGCTAGGATGGCATTTGTGATTGTTTGGCATCTCCATGCGGTATCATTACATTTGCTAAGAACACAGTCTTCGCCTGGCCCTCATGCACATACCTCACAAACATCACAAGTTTCTTCTTGACTAACACTGTCACAGATTTTAACTCTGATTATTCCAACATACGGATTCTGTTCTATTTCCTGAATGCCCTTCTCAGTTAGTTTGACCGATGGCGTTTTGCATTTGCGCAATGCTGGAGTGATGTGTGTAGGTGGTACCCGACTGAATGGCAGGGTAGACGCTTTTATTTTTGTAGCTCTATCAACACTGGAAACTTGCTCTCTGCTATTTCCTCTTTTGCCATACAGTCCGCAGTTGCACAGTTTTGGAGTTGTCTGTTTACTTTTCTGCCTCTTCCTATGTTACTACAAAACATTTTCGTTCTGAAGCAATACTGCATCATTGTGGTCGATCTGCATGGCATTTTTATGCACCTTTCTAATAGGTTGCGCAGCCTGTGGTGAAGGAATATTTTTTAAAGATCACATAAAGATACAATATGTTTACCTGACACACCATGTACTACTTTTTCCTTCATGTGAAGCCATTTCTGTGGGAGATAAGCATTAGCTACAGCATTTTCTTCTACCCTAGCTGTTTCTGTTGCTGCGATCTCTGTCTGGGTCACAGTCTCCGTCGCAATCGCAGTCTCTGTCTCACTTTCATTTCAATTTAGGAGAGGTTAAAGAACCTTTTATAGTTTTTTTGTTGTTGTGTTAATTGACTTGTCATTGCTTTTTTTTTCTTCAACATTCCAGCGTTTTAAACATACAGTARCTAGCAACGAAAATGCCACTGACAACATCTTCCGCCACACACACCCGTCCCGCACTGCCGCAGAGACAAAGCGTGTGTTTTGGATGATGGATGAAACTTTTCGAATAATCACAGCGAGTCTATTTAAATATAAACATTGAGTGTCATGGTCGGTACACCTGCGTTTTCCAGAATGCAACACATTTTTTTCCTGTGTAAAAAATATATAAATAATAAATCCAGTGTGGAAAACGCAAGATTCTGCATTCTGAATGGATCATGTCTCTCTCTGCTTCCTTAGCCTCTGGGATTAGCTGTAGCATTTCGGGTTGGAGTTACTTACTCACCATATAGCATGATGACAGATCATTCCTCATGTAATATTTACCTTCCCTATATATGGTTCCTTTTAGCTTTTACTTAGACAGCGTTCAATCCAAAACAGGAGTTACTCACTGATCGTTCCTCTGCTATCTATGCTCCCTTTGCTTTTACTCAGACACCATTCAAACAGGAGTCTGACTCTGACGGCATGGTGAATGTTTTGCACAATGCTTGGATGATGAGGCTGCTCTGTGGCTTTGTTTCTTTGAAGGCTAGGTAAACGGCTTGAACCGAAGATGTGCTAAAGCTAACAAAAGGATGATTCACAGGCCAGTGTTCTGTGTTCACACACGCCTGTTGCTCATCAGCTGCAGTGTTATGCTGCTGCTTATTTCCCTGACGAGTTGACTGCCACTGTCTGAGACGTTTACTCACCGCTGAATGGTGTTTGTGTTCCTGTTTGTGTGACAGAAAGAGTATTGCTAGCCAATATCCATAGCTGCTTAGCTCTGGGCTGGTACACTGCTCTGGTTGTGGGCCTGTGATTTGACCGTTGGGACTGTTTTTTWAAAATGTATTTTATTTGTAATTTAAATAGGACAGACCCGTCAGTAGTCGATGCCTGATTTATCTGTTCGGGCTTAAGGCATTGCTCTTGGCTGGGCGGCTTATGGAGAACCTGGTAACTGCTGAGCAGGTTGGGTTTTTAGGGAATGTTCTGTAGCCAGCGACACAGACGCAACACTGTCCCAGGTCAGCTATCCAAGCCTCAAGTATATAAGACTAATCCACCACAGAGCTGTCTCTCAGTGCTCAGGGTACACACACACACACACACACACACACACACACACACACACACTCTCTCTCTTACACACAGCCACACAAACACACACAATGATTGTATAGGCCAAATTGTTCTTAAACACAGTATGCTTGTTTAGTTTTTTTTTTTTTTTTACCTTGTGTGTCATGGGGTTGGTTAACACAAGCAAGTCAGCTATTGTGTCTTAAATCTTACGGCGTTGAACAACTTGATGCTTTCCTGCTTGCTTTTCTCTGTATTCTGTTACAGGCAGCCAAGCTGCTCGCTGTGTGAGTGAGCTAGGCTGGCTGAAGGTCTTCCTCTTTTTCTGGGATATGGCTTTAGTTAAGTGTGTCTTCCTGTTGTTGGCCCTGACATTAATGTAACACACCAGGAAATGGCCTGATCATGTTGACCTGATTTAGTTTGTGCTCTCTTAAAAAAAATCATTTTTCTTAAAGTTGAGGCTAATGCTTTCTGATGACTGATATGGGCTGAATTCTCACCTTGCATATTTAGACTTATTGTACAAGACTAGTTCAATAGGCTAGTCATTTGGTGGTCATATGCCTTCTTACATCTCCCTTCTTTCCTAGAGGTGTGTTTGCGGTGAACCTACCTAATGAGCATCCGCTTTACTGTGTCTTGACGTTGACTAATCCCCTAGTTTCATGTTCCAGCATGTCTGTCTGCGTGATAGAAATGTAGGCCAGGAGGAAAAATACTGAAGACAATGCTTGTACAAACACACCCACTAGCTTGCTTGCTAACTTGTTCTCACACACTGCATTCAGTGTTTACACCATTGCCAGTCCACAACACTGCCCCCAGGTTACTTTAAGGTGGTTTTTGACTTTGGGTGTGGTATATGTGGTAAATTATTCTGCATTTCTTCTGTATGTTAAGTGGGTTAGAGAGTGAATAGCCTCTTGCAGTCTGAGTTTAGGAAATGTTGTGGTATCCCAGGTGATCCTCTCACTCTGAGGAAGCTGGAGGCTCTGTTATTATGACTCAAATACCCTCACTCTCTGGAGAGCACACACCACAGCAGAGCAACTTCTCTTAAATAGTTACTCAATGAGATTCTTCAGAAGGATTTAAGTAATGTCAAAGCTTTTATCTTTGCAAAGATGGTAGCCTACTTGACTCTGTTCTTCTTTTACAAATTCTGTGAGGCCAACACTGCATTTTAGGTTATCTTTGAAAAGCCATTTTAGATATTGAGTAGATTGAGGTGAGACAAAATTCAGCCTAGCGGGTATCTGTCCATTTAAGATGGGTAAATCTCTCCCAGCTCTGCTCTCTCCCTGGTTCAGAAGCCCACTATCCCCTAGACCAGGGCTGGCCTACCCTTTTCCTGGAGATCTACTGTCCTGTAGGTTTTCGGTCCAACCCTAATTGAGCATATCTGATTCAGCTAGTTAAAGTCTTGTTGAGCAGATAATTAGTAGAATCAGGTGTGTTAAATTAGGGCCTTTTAGGCTGCCTTCAATAGGTTCATAAATATAAAAAATAGGTTAGTACTGTAAAACCGTTTATAGTTTTATGTCCTTTGAGAAAAACATCTAGAGCAGGAAATCATTTAAATATGCAGTGGTGCCTCCCGAGTGGCGCAGCGGTCTAAGGCACTGTATCGCAGTGTTGTGGCGTCACTACAGCCTGGGATTCGATCCCAGGGTGTGTAACAACCGGCCATGACTGGGGGTCCCATAGGGTGGCACACAATTGGCCCAGCGTCATCCGGGTTAGGAGAGGGTTTGGCCAGGTGGACTTTACTTGGCGCATCGCATTCTAGAGACTCCTTGTGGCGGGCCGGGCGCCTGCAGGCTGACACTCGGTTGTTAGCTAAACGGTGTTTCCTCCGATACATTGGTGCAGCTGGCTTCCGTGTTAAGAAGTGCGGCTTGGCGGGTCATGTTTCGGAGGGTGCATGACTCGACCTTCGCCTCTCCCGAGCCCGTTGGGGAGTTGCAGCAATGAGACAAGATCGTAATCACGAAATTGGGGCGATAAAGGGGTTAAAAATGACAAAAAAAGAAGACAAAGATATCTTTAGTAGCTTGACATTGAAAAAAGAGCAAAGCCAACAGTACCTCATTTCAGTTCTTAGCCCTCTGTTTCCTAGCAATGTATCAAATGCTTTGATGTACATATAGCATTGATTGCCAAACAGAACATGTAACTAATTGTCTTTAACTGATTGCTCTCTCCCTCCCTCCAGGTGTGTCTCATGCCACCCTCCTGCACACCAAATCCCTACGAGGCCACCGGGAGTGTTTTGAGAAGTACCACCTCATTGCCAACCAGAAGCTGTCCTGCTCCAAGGTCTCCCGCAGTCCCTACGAGGGCATGAAGCTGGCCCTTAGCCAGAAGATCAGCCGCATCGTGCAGTACGCTCAGAACAAAGACTCTGTCAGCTCAGAGGGGAGTCCTGGCCGCCGGGGGGGCAAGCACCAGCTCCTCTGCTACAGCCAGAATGGAGACCGTAAACTACTGCCCCAGTCGGACGCCCAGGTGCCCCGCTACACCCCACGCTGGAACCAGGGGATGGGGGCAGGAGGGCTGCCGGACTACGCCACGGGCATGCTGGAGTGCCACTCGACCGAGGAGCTGGGGCTACTGGAGGACGTGCGCGGCCTCGGGGCCCTGTGGGGGGTCACAGGGAGGAGGGGCCTTCTTCACTGCAGCCACAGCCAGTCTTCTGGAGGAGACCACCAGACACTGCATTCAAACAATGGTCACAGAGGAGACGAGTGTGAGTTCGCAGTCAGCCTCATTTACTTTACACCACAAACAGTAACTAGCCTTCCTCCATTCCTAAAACACCACACTGGTTGTTGTCAGATTCTCTCTACCCCTCTATTCTCCAGAAGTGTGCTTTCGTTCACTCCCCCCATGGATTAAAAGCATTGCATTGGTGTAACATAAGCGTGGCTAGATGGAGCCTCGCGGAAAGAGTGCACCATTTTAGGAGAAGGGTAGATAAGTCAGACTGTAGCCAGAGTGTTATTTAGCTGGTTTCTGAGCCTCTATAGGCTCCTCGTGAACTAGGCTTCCCTAAAATGGGAAGCCTGGGGAAGTTCCATGGAAGAAATCCTCTAAAGAGGGGTCAGAACCCGCCGTAAATCTGTGACGCCTCGCAACACGTCAAACCAATCAAATGTCTTGTTTGGGTGGCTGCTCCGAAGATGCTCACCAGATTAGTGCTGTAGGAGCAGCAGTGTGTGAGGACTAAACATTTCAACAAAACAAGCACTGGTGACAAAACATTTTAGAACCGTTTTTGCAGCACACTGGTTTTCACAGCATTTCACTATTATTTTGAGATGAGCTAAAGCTGCAGCAAGAGGTGAGAAATGGTCTACAATGCTGGCCATATCAATATTTTGACATTTCTGAAGTGATATTTGGCTGTAAAGGCTAGCATTAGGGACAAGTAGCTAGCCACGATGAGGTTCGTTTTGAGAAAAGTCAGCCAACCTTGTAAACTACCTAGGTATAACTAGCTAGCTAGCTACTATATAGCCAACAAAATGTGAATAAGCATATTATTGATCTGAAAGGCTAGCTGTGTTAGGCCAGTTGCTAGCTTATCCAGGGTCAGTGATACATAGAGCAACCATGTATTGTATCTCTAAGGGAAATGCAATTTTGCTCAAATGAATGAAATAAATGAACCTCATTAAATGTTAACTGTAATGCTGATCTCCAGTAGCCTAATTGTCATCTCCTTATTTTCATATACTGTAACTAAATTACAAGGGTTGGATTTGCACTGAATGTTATATGTCAGCGCTTAAAAGGCATGTACAGCGTCTGGTATATGGTTGGCCTCCTATACATTGTCTATTGTTATGGTATCAGTTGAAATTGAGAGCTTAGTTTAGTTTAACTTGTAAACAATGTGTGAGTGTAGCTAATCTCTGCATCAGATGCCCATAAGGCCAGTAATGTCATCATACTGTAGGCTTATTGCTGTATTGGCGATGCATGCCATATGATAAGCTGCAGATTGGATTCACAGAGCTGATATACTGAGAGAGAGTGACAATCAAATAAAACAGATTGGAGATCTTACAACTAGACAAAAAGGATCGTACAACTAGACTCATTTTAGAATACAACACCGACATGTTAGAGACCGAACCCTTTCCCCTCTTTATTGCAGGATTGTGATGTGGTTAATCAACATTGACATTAGTTCATTTTGAATAATAGTTTAACAATTAAAACAAGTTCAAACACTCGCTTCACTTCAAAGAATCAACACTTCATCACTTCAAAATGTACACATACGTGAACTTGTATGTTAAGATTAGACATCTTAGTCTAAATAACAATAGATAATTGAGTAGTAACATGTCAGCTATTATTACTAAAGCATAATTTCAGGTGAACCAAAAAAACTCCATACAAGCGGTGGCCAACCTTGCTCCACTGATCCCTGATCTACTGGGTGAGCAGACTTCTATTCCAGCCCAGCAATGGCACACTTGATTATGAACTCTTTAGATTTGATAAGTTGAATCCTGGTGTGTTAATGCTGGGCTGAAACAGAACCCTGCTACACCCAGCAGACCTCCAGCAGGGTTGTCCTGCTCCAATTGAAATAGGTTTATACATTGTGTGATGTTTCACTATTTTTGTATACCACATTTGCTAACATAGGCCTACACACATAACCAATGGCATATAGGATATACCCTTAGTTTCTTGTGACATTCATTGGGACCTCTCTTCATATGCAAACAGGCTTTTACAGCTTTCCATGTCTGGGGACAGAAAACATCACAAGAAACAGTCTTCATTATATTTAAATTAGACAGCACTGAATATGATGTTGCTATTATCTCTCTGTCCTCAAAGTTTTCCCCTCTGGAACTGGAGAATCTTTTCATAATATCCTCCCACAAAATGACCTGCCCTTTCCAGTAGCCTACACACTCCCTTTACTGTAGCTGGAGCTGCAATTTCACCCTCTTTCATGTAGTGTTGCACGGTATACTGAAATTTCGGTACTTTTTTGATACTAGAACATGAAAAGTGGTTCGGTACTATAATTTTTGTTGCTTCAGGTACTTCTGTCAAATGTGTCTCACAGATCAAGCCTGTCTATCAGAGCAGTCAACCCTTTTATTATAGCTCGCACCGTGCATGCTCCACTTACTCATTGCTAGCCTGCACTGGGAATCTGAGCTGCATCATGTTAACTTTGTGCAGTATGAGGGGAGCTAAGTCTTGAGTAATGCGACACTGCATGTAGAAATGTTGGGACTGTTAATTACTGTTCGCAAAACAATGTCTAWATAGGCTAAAATACTTTAAAAATGGAAGAAGATACTGGTAGCTTCCAGCTTTGTAGGCTAACTTTCCTTGCTAACCATAATGCAAAATATGCCAATTTCAAAGTTGATTGCCCACAAAAACTTTTCATGCACTTATTCAGTCTCTCACATCTCTCCCAAATATGATCTTTTACTTTTATGCAAATGTTGTTGATCAGTACAATAAAATTAAGTCCCAACTGGAAGGGGAAAAGATTGTTTCATCTGTAGCCCCATGAAATCAGCCAAAACAAGCTCAACTCAATACATGCACACACCTATTGAATATGCATTCATCTGTATTGTGGACAGGCCTAGGCAACATCTTGATTTACCCAGTTTATCAATAGAGATTTACCATTCAAATAAATGATTACCATTATGTAGTTAGATTTGGTAAAAACAAAGTCAAATTGATTGTATATTTGTATAATTGATTCATTGATGCATACATGACTGTCTCTGATTTTTTTTTTTTTTTTTTATAATGATATTGAACTCAAAAGATGCAAGACAGTTGAACAGAGCAGTAGCTAAGTTTATCTGTCTGGACCAATTGCAATTTTGTGCCTTCTTTTTTTGGCGTGGTTTTGGTATGGAGTATTGCGACGATATTGAGTATTGTGATACTCAACCTGGTAGCGGTATCGAAGTCAAAATTATGGTGTTGTGACAACTACTTCTATAACTGTTATCTACAAATGCATTTGGAGGCTGTTTTTAATTGACAATGATTACATCAAGATAGTTAGCTAGCTGATGACATTTAGCCTACAAAGTCGTTGTTGTAGCCAGRTATCTAGCTAATAATGAATAGTTTAACATTTAAAAAAAAATATGTATTTACTTACTTGAATAGCTACTCCCACTGCCTTGTTTTTTGGGTCCTTAAAAAAAATCTAAGTAATGGGCAATCTTCAAGATATTTTCAGTGTCAGCAAAGCGCAGCCATGTGGACAGAACAAATTGAGACGAATGGAGAAGTCACCAGAGTGGCTTAAAACGTTTTGTGACGTTTGACTTTACCAGTGTAATCCACTTTCAATTTCAATAAATATAAATCGCAGAATGTCGGCCACACTTGATYACTTTAAACTAGAATAGACAACAACTACCCAGACGGAAAACAGTGATGCACATAAAACACATCACCCCTTCTACGGGCGTGTGGGGGAGGGTTCTTGAAAGATAACATCCAATCAAAATTTTGCCGCGGACCATTCAACACGTTTTTGGAATACAAAATTCCTCAGACCTCCGAGGGAGGCGTGACAAAGACGTGTATTTGGAGATAGGACCWCGCGAGACCAGAGCCTCTGAAGACTGGCATTGAATGGGAGGAGGGATGTTGAAAAGGGAGGGAAACAGATGGGATGCAACGCACCCCTTTCTTTCCTCTCTTATCTGTTCTCTGTGATCTTTGTTATATGGAGTCTGCTATCTCTTCCATTTCCCCTACTCATTAATGGCGGACAAGACAATGTAGTGACGCAGGCCWGGGCCCAGTTTTTAGTACATCCTCACACATTCTCTTCAGCCACCACTCTCCCTCCTTTCCCCACACCACCACACTCTCTCTTTGTCCAGAGAAAAGTTCTTCTTAGTCCTACCTCAAGTGTCCTTGGGTTCTCCATGCCCTGTCACAGCACCAAGTTTGTTTGTGCCTGCTACACGCCCTCTTGGAGAGAGGATGAATCTCTCAAGGACGCTGGCGCTTTCAGGTCGTTTATAGAATTCCATTCCTTTGTAAATTATGACAGTAACTTTCAGACCCTTAGCTTTTCTCTCTCTGTTTCTGCGGAGTTTGTTGTTGCTATGCAACAAAGGCCCGATTCAGACTTAAGAAATGTACGCCTTTTCTATGCACTTCTCAGTAGTTGGTATTCAGACCTACCTTATGCAGGTGCGTAACGGGCTTTGCAGGTGTGGTTCCCTTGTGCACGCTGAATATATGTAATTCAACAGCTGAAAACCCTCCTACTTGCTGTCCAAAGATTTAGTGGTGTTTTCATTCTATAGGGTTTTCAGTACATTTAGCTAAAGCCATCCCTTTAAATTTGGTTTACCTTTTAATTCTAATTGTCTCGATAGACTTTTCTCGATTCCTCCGAATATTACGGATCAATGAAAGAAAGCTATGTAATACACACATTCGTGTCCTTTTCAGCACCAATTGGTAGATAAATAAATAAATAAATACTCTGATCATGTATATTATTTAGTTGTTGTTTTTCCCAGTTTGGAGAGCCTTTGCACACAATATATTGTTGAATCAAAAGTAGTAGTTTGATTCATCCTGAAAGTTGCCGTATTAAATTGTTCAATCCATGAAATATTAGGTGAGAAGTGTACAATAGGGGTTGATCAGTAGTCCTATATATCTACCTGACTAATCAGCACTAATCATGGAACTGTGATGACAACAGTCCAGCCATCATGAAACATGCTCCAGGTTTGCTGCTACATATGGTATGCGTTCCATAATGATTAAAATAGGCTACATGTCCCAAATTATTGCACAACTTGTAATATGTTAGCCTAATATGATCCACTATTGCTAGCGATCCTCAGGAACAACCACACGAACGTGAGAGAGGAGAAAGGTAAACTAACAATGTGATGGAATGATGCAAAATGTAAGGAAACTAAAACTAAAGTGACAGTTATAAATGTATATGGGAATAACTGACGGTGACTCCCAATTTAACACACTATCGATTTTGTTAAATACAGTGAAAAGTCTGGGCATACAGTTGAAGTCGAAGTTTACTTACACTTAGGTTGGAGTAATTTAAAACTCGTTTTTCAACCACACAACAAATTTCTTGTTAACCGACTTGACAAAACTATAGTTTGTTAGGACATCTACTTTGTGGATGACACAAGTAATTTTTCAAGCAAATGTTTACAGACATATTATTTAACTTATAATTCACCGTATCACAATTCCAGTGGGTCAGAAGTTTACATACACTAAGTTGACTGTGCCTTTTAAACAGCATGGAAAATTCTTGAAAATAATGTCATGGCTTTAGAAGCTTCTGATTGACTCAAATTATGTAAATTAGCCTATTGGAGGTGTACCTGTGGATGTATTTCAAGGCCTACCTTCAAACTCAGTGCCTCTTTGCTTGACATCATGGGGAAATCAAAAGAAATCAGCCAAAATAATTGTGGACTGGTTCATCCTTGGGAGCAATTTCCAAACGCTGAAGGTACCACGTTCATCTGTACAAACAATAGTATGCAAGTATAAACACCATGGGACCACGTAGCCGTCAAACCGCTCAGGAAGGAGACGCGTTCTGTCTCCTAGAGATGAACGTACTTTGGTGCAAAAAGTGCAAATCAATCCCAGAACAACAGCAAAGGACCTTGTGAAGATGCTGGAGGAAACGGGTACAAAAGTATCTATATCCACAGTAAAATGAGTCCTATATCGACACAACCTGAAAAACTGCTCCAAAACCGCCATAAAAAAGCCAGACTACGGTTTGCAACTGCACATGGGGATAAAGATCGTACTTTTTGGAGAAATGTCCTCTGGTCTGATGAAACAAAAATAGAACTGTTTGGCCATAATGACCATCGTTATGTTTGGAGGAAAAAGGGAGAAGCTTGCAAGCTGAAGAACACCATCCCAACCGTGAAGCACGGGGGTGGCAGCATCATGTTGTGTGGGTGCTTTGCTGCAGGAGGTACTGGTGCATTTCACAAAATAGATGGCATCATGAGGAAAATTGTGGATGTATTGAAGCAACATCTCAAGACATCAGTTAAGAAGTTAAAGCTTGGTCGCAAATGGGTCTTCCAAATGGACAATGACCCCAAGCATACATCCAAAGTTGTGGCAAAATGGCTTAAGCTCAACAAAGTCAAGGTATTGGAGTGACCATCACAAAGCCCTGACCTCAAACCTATAGAAAATTTGTGGGCAGAACTGAAAATGCCTGTGCGAGCAAGGAAGCCTACAAACCTGACTCAGGTACACCAGCTCTGTCAGGAGGAATGGGCCAAAATTCACCCAACTTATTGTGGGAAGCTCGTGGAAGTCTACCCCAAATGTTTGACCCAAGTTAAACAATTTAACGGCAATGCTACCAAATACTAATTGAGTGTATGTAAGCTTCTGACACACTGGGAATGTGATGAAAGAAATAAAAGTTGAAATATATAATTTTCTCTCCTATTATTCGGACATTTCACATTCTTAAAATAAAGCGGTGATCCTAACTGACCTAAGACATGGAATTGTTACTAGGCTAAACATGTCAGGAATTGTCAAAAACAGAGTTTAAATGTATTTGGCTAAGGTGTATGTAAACTTCTGACTTCAACTGTATAATTAAACCATTCTAGAAGTCATAAATCAACTTGGTAGTTTTGGCGCTATACTGTCATTTGCGATGGCTACAGAAGCCTATAGAGTACCACAGTACAAGTCATAATACCCATAAAACCTAGCGGTCAAACAGGGAAATGGTTCCAATCATTTCCCCACCATTTTTCCCGTAGGGGATTTTAGAAACTTAAAATAAGGTCTGTTTTTTCGTGTAGGCTTACCCTGGCGTGACATTTTGATAACCATGTAAATCTCTCTAGGACAAGGTGACTTTTTTTATCAATATATTCAACCCCCCAAAATGAAATGCTAATTAGCTGCTAATGTGGCTATCATAAAGAACTACAAATGCCATGATGATCTGGATAAGACTGCCAAATCGAGGAAAAGGTAAGAAGCTCTGGATTAACTATCTAATGTTCTCTAAATGTAGTAATTAATAAATAGGCAAAATTTCTTTAAATGGAAAATTGAGAACTTGACACCATACCTGTTAGCAAAGGTGCCAGCTAGAGATGACATGCAGAAGCTTGCAGGGATTAGCATTTTTTAATCTGAGAGTAAATAGAGCCAAATATATTGATAAGTCACCTTGTCCGAGAGAGATTTACATGGTTATCAAAACATGACGCCAGGGTAAGCCTTCACGAAACAGCCCTTATTTTAAGTGTTTCTAAAAATGCCGTATGGGAAAAAATGTATGGTGGGAAAATGATTGGAACCATTTCCTTGTTTGACCGCTAGGTTTTATGAGTATTATGACACCTCCACTGTGAGGCTCTATAGCTTGGGTCTCCAAATTCCTTCCCTTCAGGTTATAATACCAGCATTTCATAAACTCCGCTGTTAAAAAGCTGATATGTTGATATGCTTCAGTTTGCTGCCATATTATTGGTTTCACATTTGTCTCTAGCAATCAAAAGGTAAAATAGATCAACAATTGTAATTTATATTTTCAACCCGCTTAGTCAAACGGCTCACACATTCACCTAGCTCTTATCAATTGGTAAATTATTGCATGGAGAATGGTGTTATTTCTATCAGTAAAAAAATGAAGTAGATGTGGAACCGACAGGTTGCCCCACCTTGTTCATAATTTTATTGCACGTAAAGGTGGTGGAATTATGAGGGAATTAAGTCAAGGTCAGAATACAGTGTATCTGTAAACACACCTCCGCGACTCCTTAATTTCTTTGATATCCACCCCAAACTAATAGTTCAGAATACGTGTAGAGTGAAAAGTGCATAAAAGGGGAATTACGTTCCATTTATGCATGCTTACCTCGGGTCGGAATCCCCCCCAGTGACTGGAGTTGCTTTAGTTGGTTCATTTATTTGATCAAACATGCCATGTTGTGTTGCTCTTGTTTTGTGACCCAATCTGTGTGTTTTATCTTCCAGTGATTAAAATGAGTGTGGACGAGCTTCACCAGCTGAATGGGCAGCTGCTGCTACAGATTCAAAGTAAGAGACACTTTCATAGCCATCTATTGAAGTTAACTGTGAACAGATGTCTAAATTATTCCTTTGCATTAATCATCCATAGAGGAGTGCTTTAGCGCATGCATGGGTTTTAAGTCTTGTTTTAAATGCTTGTAAATGTCCATAAATGGATGGAACTGAATGTGCCTCATTAGTGTTTTCTTGCATCTCTTCTATGCTGGTGTGTCTTTGATGTGACGTTGTGTCTTTGTGAGGTGGTGTTATGTATTGGTAGTACTGCGTTGTCATCGCTGTCTGCACCTTCTGCTTAATCTGTTTGATTTGATTTCCGGGTGTGTGGTCCCTGGCCTGCATTGATGTCTTTGCTCTTTTGCTCTGTGTGTTTGTTTTTGTGAGAGAGTAGGGCTGTGGCTGGTGATTGTCAAGCAAATACAGTTGAAGTCGGAAGTTTACATACACTTTTGGTTGGAGACATTAAAACTCGTTTTTCAACCACTCCACAAATGTCTTGTTAACAAACTATAGTTTTGGCAAGTCAGTTAGGACATCTACTTTGTGCATCACACAAGTAATTTTTTCAACAATTGTATACAGATTATTTCACTTAAAATTCACTATCACAATTCCAGTGGGTCAGAAGTTTACATACACTAAGTTGACTGTGCCTTTCAAACAGCTTGGAAAATTCCAGAAAATGATGTCATGGCTTTAGAAGCTCCTGATAGGCTAATTGACATCATTTGAGTCAATTGGAGGTGTACCTGTGGATGTATTTCAAGGCCTACTTTCAAACTCAGTGCATCTTTGCTTGACATCATGGGAAAATCAAAAGATATCAGCCAAGACCTCCAAAAACAATTGTAGACCTCCACAAGTCTGGTTCATCCTTGGGAGCAATTTCCAAATGCCTGATGGTACCACGTTCATCTTTACAAACAATAGTACGCAAGTATAAACACCATGGGACCACGCAGCCGTCATACCGCTCAGGAAGGAGACGCGTTCTGTCTCCTAGAGATGAATGTACTTTGGTGCGAAAAGTGCAAATCAATCCCAGAACAACAGCAAAGGGCCTTGTGAAGATGCTGGAGGAAACCGGTACAAAAGTATCTATATCCACAGTAAAACGAGACCTATATCAACATAACCTGAAAGGCCGCTCAGCAAGGAAGAAGCCACTGCTCCAAAACCGCCATAAAAAAAGCCAGACTACAGTTTGCGACTGCGCATGGGGACAAAGATTGCACTTTTTGGAGAAATGTCCTCTGGTCTGATGAAACAAAAATATAACTGTTTGGCCATAATGACCATCGTTATGTTTGGAGGAAGAAGGGGGATGCTTGCAAGCCGAAGAATACCATCCCAACCGTGAAGCACGGGGGTGGCAGCATCATGTTGTGTGGGTGCTTTGCTGC
This sequence comes from Salvelinus sp. IW2-2015, assembly GCF_002910315.2. NCBI lineage: Eukaryota > Metazoa > Chordata > Actinopteri > Salmoniformes > Salmonidae > Salvelinus > Salvelinus sp. IW2-2015. The sequence continues at coordinate 24,513,023 of NC_036863.1, read as the reverse complement.
AGGAGGGCCTGGTGCACTTCATAAAATAGATGGCATCCTGAGGCATGAAAATTATGTGGATATATTGAAGCAACATCTCAAAACATCAGTCAGGAAGTTAAAGCTTGGTCGCAAATGGGTCTTCCAAATGKACAATGACCCCAAGCATYCTTCCAAAGTTGTGGCAAAATGGCTTAAGGACAACAAAGTCAAGGTATTGGAGTGGCCATCACAAAGCCCTGACCTCAATCCTATAGAGAATTTGTGGGCAGAACTGAAAAAGCGTGTGCGAGCAAGGAGGCCTGCAAACCTGACTGTTACACCATCTCTGTAAGGAGGAATGGGCCAAAATTCACCCAACTTATTGTGGGTAGCTTGTGGAAGACCACCCAAAACGTTTGACCCAAGTTAAACAATTTAAAGGCAATGCTACCAAATACTAATTGAGTGTATGTAAACTTCTGACCCACTGGGAATGTGATGAAAGAAATAAAAGCTGAAATAAATAATTCTCTCTACTATTATTCTGACATTTCATATTCTTAAAATAAAGTGGTGATCCTGACTGACCTTAAACCGGGAATTTTTACGAGGATTAAATGTCAGGAATTGTGAAAAACTGAGTTTAAATGTATTTGGCTAAGGTGTATGTAAACTTCCGACTTCAACTGTAACTGCCGGTCTCACTGTAATTGACTGTAAATTAACATAAACATGTTTAGCATCTCCTGGCTTCCACGCATAGCTTACAAGCCACTGATGCAGACCTTTGGAACATCTACATTTWAAAAAAGTATAAATCAATTTAATATAACCTACATCACCATCACAATAAATCTATGATTTATTTTAGACCGGTCTAAAAAACATGATTTGAAAATGTTTTAGTCTATTTCAGAAGATCAGATAGCGTCCTCTGAGTTGTCCTTATGTTAGGACCTGATCTGGATATGCCGTATGGCTGTGGGCTACACTAATTCATTTAGCAGACAAGATTTGCTTGCTTTCTTTTATTTTATTCTATAGTATGAAGAATAAAATTGAACATAGCTGAATGAAATAGAAAGTATATTTTCTCCATGCAATTTGAGGGAGTGCACACGTGGCTATTCTGTGTTGAGAGGTTAACAAAGAAACAGGTCCTCTATATGCTTAATTTTGAGCTATTTAACTTTAGTTGTGATACAAATGTTGGGCTCTATGTTTTGATTTTTAATACATTATAAGGCTGCATGATGTGACTAATGATAATTTGAAAAAAAGTTGCATGAAAGGCATGAGCTCTGCTTTGTTTCTTGCGCTGACTGCACTCACTTCATCAGTCTCTTATTCACAATTTGACAGGAACTTGATAAATCCTTGAATTTCCCAGCGGCAACCTCCATGCCTTTTGCGGCCAGTGGCCGCTGTGCCCCTGGGCTGAATATAATAATTATAATTCCCTTCTCCCGGCTGCTAATTGCGGTGCTCCGAAGTACCTCACTCACATGGTTCTCTCATATCTAAATTCTTATTAGCCAATGCCCGTCACGTGATCGCGACCTTCTCACAGCCATGTCAGCTCCAAAGTAGGCTGCAAGTGAAGACCGACACARCGGGGACGCAACTGCGTATGTGCCTATCAAATTCCGAGGCACGTATTGAAGAACTGTACACTTATTTTTTTGTCAGCCAACAAGATGAGTAGGCCTAACAAACAGCAAAAGCTCTAGCCTATGTCAATTTACTATCCCCCATAGTACAAAAGTTGACATTCTGTGTGATAGATAAATAAATATTCAAAATATGGTCTGGGACAGTTGTGGGATGCGATAGATCCCAAATTAATGCAACCACTCGCATTTAAAAAAATACTTTTAAAAAGCAATGAGGCTGATGCAACCGATCAGAACGTTTAGCTTAAAATGTTGATAAACTATAAGGCTATTTCTTCACATTATAAGCGCAGCAATGAGCACACTGCGGGAAACCACCATTCTTAAAAGTGACCACAAATGCAATTATGCGTGTAATGCTTTATTACAAAGGTGCATTTTTATGGTGAAAATTATCTTCCCTAAACTTGAAGCTCACTCATGCGCCGCCTATGTATGCCAGGTAGGCTCTACACCCACCTGTTGTAAAGTGGATTAATGTGCTTAATTTTAAAAGTTATTTGGGCGCTTTAGTTGTGATACAAAGCTTGTCAAAACATATGGGCTAGGCTACATGAGGTGTGCAACTATGATTAGAAAAAAAAGGCATGCACTGTTTCTTGCCTTACTGCACACGCTGGGCATCATTCACAAGTGATAATACATAATTCTCAAGTGATAGGCTAATAGTGACACCCATCAGACTATTCTTCATTTAATCTTGTCTTTACATATATCTGTGAAATTAGTTTTGATTTAAAATGGACCATTATCATGTATCTGTCTCAGAAAACAGGGTCAGAGGGAACAAATATGTAATCTATGGACTTAAATAGTGAATGAAGTACGCTTTTCCTGTGGTTCATTTTCATGCCAGCCAGGTAGGCCATACTCCTGTTGTAAAGCGGCAGGTAGGCTAGTGGTTAGAGTGTTGGGCCAGTAACCAAAAGGTTGCTGACAAGGTAAAATTCTGTCGTTCTGCCCCTGAACGAGGCAGTTAACCCACTGTTCCTCGCTAGGTCGTCATTGTAAATAAGAATTTGTTCTTAACTGACTTGCCTTGTTAAATTAAATAAAAAAGCGAAGCAATGTGCTTAATATTAGGAACGTTGAGAAATAAATATAGTAGGCATAGCCTATAGAAAGCTGATGGATCCTCTTATTTTTAATACAGGCCATCAACTCTGTTTTCTCACGCAATTGCATAGCCTATAGAAAAGTTGCGCAACGTAAGCTCATGGGCTTTTATGAAGTGTTTGATTTGATTTTCTGATTACATTTGCATTGATGTCAGAGTGATTAGAGGGACAATAGAGTGCTGAGTACCAGGCAGTTAGCAAGTTTGGTAGGCTACTAATGACCATCGGCAGCATCAGAGCTTGGAGAAGCCTAGTTACCGTGACTAAACGGTCACGTGGAATTTGACTGTTAGCATGACTCGTGACCGTCGGTGTGGCGGTAATACTGTCACTGTAACATCCCTAAGAGAGAGACCCTGCACTGTACTAATCTCTGCTCTGTTTCCTCTCCCCTCTACAGAGGTGTTTGAGGAGCTGACAGTGGCTGTGCAGGAAAAAGACTCACTGGCGTCGGAACTGCATGTTCGTCACATCGCCATCGAGCAGCTCTTCAAGAACTGTGCCAAGCTGCCCTGGCTGCAGATCAGCCGGGCCGGGTCCGTGGTCAAGGCCAGCAGCAACACCTCTGTGGAGTAAGGGGAGTCTGGGGATACATACCTGGCTGGTGACTGCCTCTCTCAGGGAGATGGCTGTTTCACTCCCAGGGCTAAAGACAGACTAACAGAATGGCCACTGTGGCCCGTGCCCTTTACATTGTATAAGACTTGTTGCGTGGTGTGGTTTCTCTCAGAAGAGTGAGGAATGGACATGGCCTCCTCTCATCTGGTGCTCCAAGGCTTTCTGACGGCAGTACTTTGAAGGGGCTCGGAGAAAGGCAATAAAATTAAAGGATCTTGGGATCCACTGACTTCCACATGGGAACTGTGGGTTGTTGAGCCTCGCTGTCGGTGGACCTGTTGCCTATGCAGACAAAGTATTTTGAAAGAATACCTATTCAGATTTGATACAGAATGACATGAGCGAGATCTTGTTTGACTACTGGTATATACTAGTAATTGCCAAAATAAAGGAAACACTTGAGTAAATGAAATAAAGTATATTGAAAGCAGGCAGGGCTCTAAAGTCAGATTCGTTAGCATCATGGTTGCACTATTACAACAGTGAAAACAGCTRGCTTCTAGCTCAACCGGGTCAAAAGATCTGACCAATTTTACAGGCACAACATTTTTATCTTCCTATAGCCGAGCGGATCCCCGGGACTGCATTTTAGATTCATAAACCATGTCGTGGGCCGTTCTAAAACTACTCATGCGTCGACGTTGTTAACCATTTGTTTATACTTTGTTCAGTCATGTTACCTTGTTCGTTAGCTAGCTAACAACCTGGTAACTTTACCAGTATATCCAAGCATTTGGGGGCACAGAAAGAAAGGAAAAGGGGTAGCTTCTTCAGGAGATCAGTGAATAAATGACAGATCTCTTGCATGTCAACATCACAAACCTCATGTTTTTAAAGAGACTGTGTACAATTTTCTATGTATGCATCTCAATAGGAAAATGCTGCTTTTACACAATATGTAGACAATTAATATTCCACAAATTACTTTAATGACAGGTATTCGTATCATCATTTTAGCTTTTATAATAAACAAATGTGTTTACAGTGTTCCATATTAGTTTCTAGGGCACAACGTGCTTCAGAAGTAGCTAGAATTCATAGGCTGCGTAATTCKGATTTTTTTTCTCTTCACTAATTGGTCTTTTGACCAATCAGATCAGCTCTGAAAAAGATCTGATGTGATTGATCAAAAGAACAATAGGTGGAAAAAATATCAGAATTGGTCTGCCTGTGAAAATGTAGCAATATAGGCCCAATCTCAATCAACTTTTCTGGTGCTCCTAAATTTAATTTGGTGCTCCCAACTTTAAGTTACCAATGAAACATTTGAATTTAGAACCCTGAAAGCAGGTGCTTCCACACGCGTGGTTCCTGAGTTAATTAAGCAATTAACATCCTATCCCGTCATGTATAAACATGCCCAGTTGACCATTACTTTGGCTAACATGGCTAGAAAAGGGGTGTCAAAGGTACGTAGAGGGTTTAGTGTGGGTGGGTGTGTCTGTCAGTTACCAGAAGGGTATACTACAAAGCATGATCAAGGAGTTAGCCAGCTAACTTGCGTAAATGTTCTGAAATAACATTTTTTAGAAAGATACGCTTGATATGGGAATGGTCTAATTGACTCAACAACCAAAAACGCATATCTAAGTTTAACTGTCTTAATGAACCAGAAAATCAATCATTATTTCTGGTTGTAGTATACCCCCCTGATCTCGACTCAATTGAAAACTTGTGGGAGATTCTGGAGCGGCGCCTGAGACGGCCTTTTTCACCACCATCAACAAAACACCAAATTATGGCATTTCTTGTGGAAGAATGGTGTTGCATCCCTCCAAAAGAGTTTCAGACACTTGTAGAATCTATTCCCAGGGGCATTGAAGCTGTTCTGGCGGCTCGTCGTGGCCCAACGCCCTATTAAGACATTGGTATTTCCTTTATTTTGGCAGTTACCTGTATCTAGCTGCAGTTTTCTTTTTACAATGACAGTTTTAATTTATTGAATTTCCTCATACTCTTTTACATTTACTTTTCTTTTTGTTATTTTAATCACACCCATTTCCTCGCTCCTCCAGAAAATATTTGGTTGACTGGTTCTGTTGTTGCTGTGGTAACTGTTACTAAATGAGAGGTTATTTTGTATTCAGTGCAGTGAAACATACTCTTGCGGTTTGAATAAATTGTGTTACATCTAAGAYGTGGGATTTTAAGTCCAGAGGTTAGTTTGCTTTTATTATTTCTCCAGTTTTTGATTTGATTTTGATGTCTTGTTTTGTATTTTTATTTGTTTTGTATTTTGTTAGTGGCATGCTGCAAATGCTGTTTTCTGCTATTCTTAACTTTAAGTCCTCTTGATTTCAACTGGTAAGGTATTTTATGGTAGCCTGTGGTAAGGCTGTTGAGCACAAGTCATGTAGTTGAACAAGGGAGTGACATGAAATGTGTGCTGATGGTAGAAAAGGCCTAACTCGGTAAGCATTGTATTGTCCATTTGCCAAACCAAAGCCTTTATTTGCTTCAAGGCAGCAAATATCAGTATTTAATATTTCACTTGTGAACTACAAGTATAGGCCTCGCTAGACCAACTAGAATTGATAGTGAAACGCAATAGAATATACACTGATACCAAATTCACTTGAAATGTGGCTCAATGATAAACTTGTGACTCTATAAAATTGGTTTAGCTGTAATGTCCTGTGTTATGAACTGCTCAACACAATTTGGCAGGTAGCCTAGCGGCTAAGAGCATTGGGCCAATAACCAAAAGGTCACTGGTTCGAATCCCCMGGCCGACTAAGTGAAAAATCTGTCAATGTGCCCTTGAGCAAGGCACTTCAAATCTAATTTTATTAGTCACATGCGCCGAATACAACAGGTGTAGACCTTACAGTGAAATGCTTACCTAAAAGCCCCTAACCAACAATGCAGTTTAAAAAATGTGAATAAGAAATAAAAGTAACAAGTAGTTAAAGAGCAGCAGTAAAATAACAATAGCGAAACTTCTCTACAGGGGGTACGCTCTGGATAAAGAGCGACTGCTAAATGACGTAAATGTATTCTCCCCTGGTTTCACTGTCTGTCAAGTTGATGTTAGATTGTGTGACTGAGTTTATTCAAGCAATTATTTGTATATTGTCTTATTATTTTGTGGTTGTGTGCTTTGGTTTTTACTTATTATTTTATTTTAGCTAATCATTTTCTGGTGGCAGGTCTATTCTGTGTGGAGTTCAAATGATGTATAAACAGCCGAATCCAGTTTTCTCCTAATACGATGTGTCCATTAGTTTTAAAGGCACTGATCTGAATGGTGAAAAGAAAGCAATATGATGGAAAGGCCAAATAATGATTAACTTTACCTATCCAGCCTGGTCAGATCAGAGATTTTGAAGAAAAGGAGACAGATGAACTAGCCTTAATGAATATTTGGGACACATGTAGTAAGAAAATGGATTTTAGTATGTCTCTGGTCAATACTTAGACCTGCATGTGAAATTTATGCATACTCTGGTGGTTTTAAACAGCTGTAGAGGTTCTGCTCACTGAAGTGGACCCTCTATCATTGGCCCAACTAGAATGTGTATATTTTGGGAAGAAAGAAACAAATATATTCAGGTTGATGTATTTGAATCTTCAAATGTCAGTCTCTCTTTATAAGAGATCAGGTTTGACCCCTTTGGGGTTAACAAGAAAGGTTTTAGCTCTGCTTTTAACTCTTATCCTGCGTTTCTTTGGATTAATAAATGTGTATTCTTCTGAGCGTGAGTTTGTCACCCTAATTCGTACAACTGGTATGTATGAATTTTATCATACACATTCTAATTTTTGGTTGTTGAGATTTGACTCGTCTTAGGTCAGTTAGGATCACCACTTTATTTTAAGAATGTGAAATGTCAGAATAATAGTAGAGAGGATTTATTTCAGCTTTAATTTCTTTCATGACATTCCCAGTGGGTCAGAAGTTTACATACACTCAGTTATTATATGGTAGCATTGCCTTTAAACTTTTTTACTTGGGTCAGCCGTTTTGGGTAGCCTTCCACAAGCTTCCCACAATAAGTTGGGTGAATTTTGGCCCATTCCTCCTGACAGATGGTGTAACTGAGTCAAGTTTGTAGGCCTCTTTGCTCTCACACGCTTTTTCAGTTCTGCCCACAAATTTTCTATGGGATTGGGGTCAGGGCTTTGTGATGGCCCCTCCAATACCTTGACTTTGTTGTCCTTAAGCTTTGGAAGTATGCTTGGGGTCATTGTTCACATGGAAGACCCATTTGCGACCAAGCTTTAACTTCCTACCTCATGATGCCATCTATTTTGTGAAGTGCACCAGTCCCTCCTACTGCAAAGCACCCACACAACATGATGCTGCCACCCCCGTGCTTCACGGTTGGGATGGTGTTCTTCAGTTTGCAAGCCTCCCCCTTTTTCCTCAAAACATAACGATGGTCATTATGGCCAAACGGTTCTATTTTTGTTTCATCGGACCAGAGGACATTTCTCCAAAAGGTACGATCTTTGTCCCCATGTGCAGTTGCAAACCGTAGTCTGGCTTTTTTTATGGTGGTCTTGGAGCAGTGGCTTCTTCCTTGCTGAGCGGCCTTTTAGGTTATGTTGATATAGGACAAGGGTTGATTTCAAGGGCTGATTTCAAGATTTTACTGTTAACCTATAAAGCGTTACATGGGCTTGCTCCTACCTATCTTTCCGAGTTGGTCCTGCCGTACATACCTATACGTACGCTAACGGTCACAAGACGCAGGCCTCCTAATTGTCCCTAGAATTTCTAAGCAAACAGCGGGAGGCAGGGCTTTCTCCTATAGATCTCCATTTTTGGAACGGTCTGCCTACCCATGTGAGAGACGCAGACTCGATTCTCAACCTTTAAGTCTTTTTGAAGACTCACCTCTTCAGTAGGTCCTATGATTGAGTGTAGTCTGGCCCAGGAGTGTGAAGGTGAACGGAAAGGCTCTGGAGCAACGAACCGCCTTGCTGTCTCTGCTGGCCGGTTCCCCTCTCTCCACTGGGATTCTCTGCCTCTAACCCTATTCAGGGCTGAGTACTGGCTTACTTGGTGCTCTTTCATGCGCGTCCGGGAGGGGGCGTCACTTGAGTGGGTTGAGTTACTGACGTGATCTTCCTGTCTGGGTTGGCGCCCCCTTGGTTTGTGCTGTGGTGGAGATCTTTGTGGGCTATACTCGGCCTTGTCTCAGGATTGTAAGTTGTGGTTGAAGTATCCCTCTAGTGGTGTGGGGCTGTGCTTTGGCAAAGTGGGTGGGGTTATATCCTTCCTGTTTGGCCCTGTCCGGGGTTTTTCTGATGGGGCCACAGTGTCTCCTGACCCCTCCTGTCCAGCCTCAGTATTTATGCTGCAGTAGTTTGTGTCGGGGGGCTAGGGTCAGTTGGTTATACCTGGAGTACTTCTCCTATCTTATCCAGTGTCCTGTGTGAATTTAAGTATGCTCTCTCTAATTCTCTCGTTCTCTCTTTCTTTCTCTCTCTCTCGGAGAACCTGAGCCCTTGCAATACTATGAAAGTGTAGATGCCAATCACCATATAAGTTCAAAGATGAAAAAGCCTGAAGGAGGAGAGGAGAGACAACTAGAAACGATTCGGTTGGCCGTTTTTATGTGTGATTAATTGTCGGAGTAGAGATCCTGTGCATTTCAGGTAAAATAACAACTCAATGTTTATATCCCAGGACAAATTAGCTAGCAACAGCAAGCTAGCTAAATAGGAAATTAACGTTAGCTAGCAAGAGCAAGCTAACTAGCTAATTACCATACATGTTTAATGCTTTTCAACCTGTCCCCAAATTAATGTCATTGGTTCAGAGTTTGTTTTGATATTTTAACCTGCGTGTTGTGATCGCGTTTGGTGTGGGGGGGTAAAATAAATTGTATGCACGATAGCGCACGTGTCTATGAACACCCCCCCCCCCCCAATACCTCTGCACTCCTCCACTGGAAGATAATACATATTACTGCAAATCCTCTGTTGATGACTGGGTTCTTTCTTGTATGAAGTGGATGTTCAATTGCTCTGCCATTATTATTATTATTATTGTATGAGGTATTCTTGGTAGGGTTACACCTGTGCTGTGATGTCGGTTTTATAGGGTGTGTATTCTCTTTTCTCTCCTCTGGTTAACAGGCTACACTCGAGGCAGTRTCTTCTGCTGATGTGTGTGGGTCTGGTAGTGGTACTCTCTCTATTCTACTATTTTCCTTTCGGCATGGTTAATACCTGCCTGGCGCCCGAACAAAATCTTTATCTTTACCCCTCTAATAAATACCGCTACAAGCTCTAGGAAGAGTTGTGGTGGTTCCAAACTTATTCAATTTTAAGAATGATGGAGGCCACTGTGTTCTTGGGGACCTTCAATGCTGCAGAAATGTTTTGGGACCCTTCCCCAGATCTGTGCCTCGACACAATCCTGCCTCGGAGCTCTACGGACAATTCCTTTGGCCTCATGGCTTGATTTTTGCTCGGACATGCACTGTCAACGGTGGACCTTTTTATATATAGACAGGTGTGTGCCTTTCCAAATCATGTTCAATCGGTTGAATTTACCACAGGTGGACTCCAATCAAGTTGTAGAAATATTTCAAGGATGTTCAATGGTAACAGGATTAACCTGAGCTCAATTTCTAATTTCATAGCAAATGGTCTGAATACTTGTGTAAATACGTTATTTCTGTTTTAATTTTTCACTAATTTGAACACATTTCTCAACCTGTTTTTGCTTTGTCATTATGGGTTATTGTGTGTAGATTGCAGAGGAATATTAATATTAAATACATTTTAGAGTAAGGCTGTAATGTAACAAAATATGGAAAAAGTCCAGGGGTCTGAATACTGTCCGAAGGCACTGTATGCTAGAGAATAGGGTGACATTTCAGATTTGCCCGCTGAGTGGTTTGTAGATTTGGTAAAGTGAGAACATGTCTGAATGGTTGCTTCCCTAGTTGGAAAGATCTGTGTGTCTGGGGTGAATGTCATTAGCTGTGTGTGTATCTGGAAATACATTTACATTTATTTCCCCTTTCTGCTAAGTTTGACTTATAATTTTATTTGGTGGTTTGATACATTTAGGCTACGTCTGTGTTTGTGCTGTGTGGATTTTTTTACTTATAGAAATGTGTGTTTAAGTTTACGGTCTGTGTAAAGTAAAGGTTCATATGTTCTCTCAAATATTTCAGTAAAATGAAAATAATTTTTTCTATTCCTTTTAGTGGCATTGTCTGAGTAGATGTAAGTGTGGTAAGACAACGATAGATGTTGACTACAGTACAATTTATGGGAGGGGCTATTAAATCTAGTTATTTACTAATGGTCTCTAATCAGAGCCCTCCATACCCTTGATCATTTGTAATTCAAACTAGAGTACAGTACAGTCTTCTACAAGGTTTCTACCAATGATGTACAGTGCCTTTGGAAAGTATTCAGACCCCTTGAGTTTTTTCACATTTTGTTACATTACAGCCTTATTCTAAAATGTTTTTAATAAATAAAAATTCTCAGCAATCTACACACAATACCCCATAATTTGGCCTGAATGCCAAGCATGACTTCTAGAGGAAACCTGGCACCATCCCTATGGTGAAGCATGTTGGTGGCAGCATCATGCTATGGCAACGTRTTTCAGCGGCAGGGACTGGAGACTAGTCAGACTTGAGGCAAAGATGAACGGAGCAAAGTAAAAAGAGATCCTTGATGAAAACCTGCTCCAGAGCACTCAGGACCTCAGACTGGGGTGAAGGTTCACCTTCCAACAGGACAACGACCCTAAGCACACAGCCAAGACAAGGCAGGAGTGGCTTCGGGACAAGTCTCTGAATGTCCTTGAGTGGCCCAGCCAGAGCCCAGACTTGAACTCGATGTAACATTTCTGGAGAGACCTGAAAATAGCTGTGCAGCAACGCTCCCCATTCAACCTGACAGAGCTTGAGAGGATCTGAAGAGAAGAATGTGAGAAACTCCCCAAATACAGTTGTGCCAAGCTTGTAGCGTCATACCCAAGAAGACTTGAGGCTGTAATTGCTGCGAAGGTGCTTCAAGAAAGTACTGAGAAAAGAGTCTGAATAATTATGTAAATATGATATTTGTTTAATTTTAATAATTAGAAAACAAATCTAAAGTCCTGTCTTTGCTTTGTCATTGTGGGGTATTGTGTGTAGATTGATGAGGAGAGAAAAAAAAGTGATCTATTTTAGAATGAGGCTGTAACCTAAAAAAAATGGAAAAAGTCAAGGGGTCCCAATACTTTCCGAAGGCACTGTATATAAACCCTGGATTGCTGATGCTATGTATTGGCCAATGAGGTGCTTCAAAGCCACCGGTCGGCCATATTGGCACTCCCCAGAAGAAGCAGTCCTCCATAGGAATGTTTCAAGGACAAAATTACATGTATTTTTGTTGTTGTATTGGGGACAGTAACAGTACATTATACAAATTATACTTCTAGGAAAATGTTTTATTTGTAAACTCAGCAAAAAAAGAAATTTCCCTTTTTCAGGACCCTGTCTTTCAACGATAATTCGTAAAAGTCCAAATAACTTCACAGATCTTCAATGTAAATGGTTTAAACACTGTTTCCCATGCTTGTTCAATGAYCCATAAACAATTAATGAACATGCACCTGTGGAACGGTCATTAAGACACTAACAMTTTAMACAGTAGGCAATTAAGGTCACAGTTAGGACACTAAAGAGGCTGACTCTGAAAAACACCAAAAGAAAGKTGCCCAGGGTCCKTGCWCATCTGCYTGAARGTGCCTTAGGCATGCTGCAAGGAGGCATGAGGACTGCAGATGTGGCCAGGGCAATAAATTGCAATGTCCGTACTGTGAGACACCTAAGACAGCGCTACAGGGAGACGGGACGCACAGCTGATCATCCACAGTGGCAACCACGTGTAACAACAACTGCACAGGATCGGTACATCTGAACATCACACCCGCGGGACAGGTACAGGATTGCAACAACAACTGCCTGAGTTACACCAGGAACGCACAATCCCTCCATCAGTGCTCAGACTGTCTGCAATAGGCTGAGAGAGGCTGGACTGAGGGCTTGTAGGCCTGTTGTAAGGCAGGTCCTCACCAGACATCACTGGCAACAACGTTGCCTATGGGCACAAACCCACCGTCGCTGGACCAGACAGGACTGGCAAAAAGTGCTCTTCACTGATGAGTCGCGGTTTTGTCTTATCAGGGGTGATGGTCGGGTTCTCGTTTATCGTCGAAGGAAAGAGCATTACACCGAGGCCTGTACTCTGGAGCGGGATCGATTTGGAGGTGGAGGGTCCGTCATGGTCTGGGGTGGTGTGTTACAGCATCATCGGACTGAGCTTGTCATTGCAGGCAATCTCAACACTGTGCGTTACAGGGAAGACATCCTCCTCCCTCATGTGGTACCCTTCCTGCAGGCTCATCTTGACATGACCCTCCAGCATGACAATGCCACCAGCCATACTACTCGTTCTGTGTGTGATTTCCTGCAWGACAGGAAATCACAATCAGTTTTGCCATGGCCAACGAAGAGCCCGGATCCCATTGAGCATGTCTGGGACCTGTTGGATGTGAGGGCTAGGGCCATACCCCCCAGAAATTTCTGGGAACTTGCAGGTGCCTTGGTGGAAGAGTGGGGTAACATCTCACAGCAAGAACTGGCAAATCTGTAGCAGTCCATGAGGAGGAGATGCACTGCAGTACTTTATGCAGCTGGTGGCCACACCAGATACTGACTGTTACTTTTGATTTTGACCCCCCCTTTGTTCAGGGACACATTATTCAATTTCTGTTAGTCACATGTCTGTGGAACTTGTTCAGTTTATGTCTGTTGTTGAATCTTGTTATGTTCATACAAATATTTATACATGTTAAGTTTGCTGAAAATAAATGCAGTTGACATTGAGAGGACGTTTCTTTTTTTGCTGAGTTTATGTTTAGCTCACTGTCTCAGCCTCCAGTATTTATGCTGCAGTAGTTTGTGTCGGGGGGCTAGGGTCAGTTGGTTACCTGGAGTACTTCTCCTGTCTTATCCAGTGTCCTGTGTGAATTTAAGTATGCTCTCTCTAATTCTCTCGTTCTCTCTTTCTCTCTGAGAACCTGAGCCCTAGGACCATACGTCAGGACTACCGGGCATGATGAACACCCCCCCCCCCCCCCCCCCCCCCCCCCCCCCCCCCCCCCCCCCCCCCCCCCCCCCCCCCCCCTCCCCCCCCCCCCCCCCCCCCCCCCCCCCCCCCCCCCCCCCCCCCCCCCCCCCCCCCCCCCCGCCCCCCCCCCCCCCCCCCCCCCCCCCCCCCCCCCTCCCCCCCCCCCCCCCCCCCCCCCCCCCCTCCCCCCCGCCCCCCCCCTTGCTGTCCCCAGTCCGCCTGGCCTTGCTGGCTATTCCAGTTTCAACTGTTTGCTGCGGTTATGGAACCCTACCTGCCCAGACCTGCTGTTTTCAACTCTTAATATCGGCTATGAAAAGCCACCAGATTTATTCCTGATTATATATTGACCATGCTTGTCAATTATGAAATTTTGAAAATCTTGGCTCTCTCTAATTTTCTCCTTCTTCTTTCTTTCTCTCGGAGGACCTGGGCCCTAGACCATGCGTCGGGACTGCCGCCCGTGTGACTCCTTGCTGTCCCCAGTCCGCTTGGCCTTGCTCGTATTTCCAGTTCACTGTGTTCTGCCTGGCGGTTATGGAACCGCCACCTGTCCCAGACTGTTGTTTTTTCACTCTTGATGAATCGGCTATGAAAAGCCAACTGAAAATTATTCATGATTATTATTTGACCATGCTTGTCACTTATGAACATTTTTGAACATCTTGGCATAGTTCTGTTATAATCTCCACCCGGCACAGCCAGAAGAGGACTGGCCACCCCTCATAGCCTGGTTCCTCTCTAGGTTCTTCCTAGGTTTTGGCCTTTCATGGGAGTTTTTCCTAGCCACCGTGCTTCTACACCTGCATTACTAGCTGTTTGGGGTTTTAGGCTGGGTGTCTGTACAGCACTTCGAGATATTAGCTGATGTACGAAGGGTATATAAAAAATAAAATAAAATTGACATACAAGTTATGCATTAAGGTGTCTGTAAAGTAGTAAACATGGGTAAACAAATGTAGACGCATGCATTTCGACAGCTTCCAAAATATTTTTTACAATGGTGGGGGAGTGCCAAGATGGTGTGGTGACTTCAAAACAACACCCCCAAAATGTAATCTAGTGTGTATATATAAATGATTGGTTTCTACCACTCTAATTTGATACATACCTGCCAGTGATGTAGATGGAGGTTGATCACCGCCCTGTGGAGAAAGATTGCAACTGTATTTTGGTTCACAGTGCTCTCTCACTTATTCTTTTTTTGTTTCGGCATTAGCACAGTATACACATGATCCCAATTCTAGTTCCAAGACCGCGGCAATTTGAAACATGATTTTTAGGCACGTCGAACCAGGTCGCGCGCCGTAGTTAAAAAGTTGATGGTGCTCAGACTTCACATCTGAATTCCGGAAATAGCAAATTATCATAAGTGTATACAGTATTTGTCATAATGGAACTTGTCTATAGTGTAATACTTGTTTTGTGTCTCCCTGCTTTTTACTTTTTGGGGGGTCTTTTATGTGTGATATTTGTATATTGTTTTGTACATTGTTCGTGATGCCCTTTTTATTTTGATTGAATTCGGAAAACTGAAAGAATGCATCTTAGAGTTTTCACACACACGTTATGTACGGACCAAAAAGGAACATGGTCGCCGTGGAAGAACTTTTATTTTGATTGGAGATTTTCTGCATTTATTGAAAGTCCCATCAGTGGGCTAATTTCAGATGTGTCCATGTAAACAAGATTGATTAGGTTAAACCTTCATGCAAAGCATGTAAACGTTTTCATCTATTATATTAATCGGACTATCCACAGAATCGTATTATTGTGTGCGTGTAACCATGCTCAATGAGCCAGATGTTTCACCGGATGTATAAATCTGAAGCATCCAGTTGGAATTTCCACTCACCACCACCAAATGGTGATGAGAGGAAGCCTAGTGGACAGCAGTCGGAGAAGACCGAGCGAGATGGATTTTGGCCATAGTAGGGTGCGCTCGTAAATTTAATGCGGCTATCTACTACGATTTCAGTACACTCTCTTATGAATGTGCCGGAGCGCAGTATAACCGATTAATTTACTAACGCGCAACACCCCGTTGAATATTTCCGGTGTCAGTGAAGGTGCAAAAAAAGTAATTAAATTGTTGGCAGCACAGTCAGTCACCAGAACATGAAAACAGACAGCTCTGCTAGGGCGAGTAAAATGGTCAGAGTGAGGTGTTCTCTCGTTTGTGTTTAGAAGTAGCTATATCTAGCCAACTTGAGCTTGGGTGCTTAACTGCCGTCGTGAGGTCAAAACGCTCGGCTCAACCCTATTCCCCAGCCAGAGCGTTCAMTGTGCGCCCGATGGGCGAACCGCTTTGAATTTACAGACGGACAATCTGACAACGCTCTGAATTTACGCCCAGAGATCACTCTTCTACTACTAAATCTGTACTTCCGGCTCCGACAGATGGCCGCCTCGCTTCGCGTTCCTAGGAAACTATGCAGTATTTTTTTTTMTGTGTGTGTTATTTCTTACATTGTTACCGCAGGAAATATTAGGTTTTATTACATACCTTTTTTATTTTATAAAAAAAACAAGCATTTCGCTACACTCTCATTAACATCTCCTAACCATGTGTATGTGACAAATACACTTGATTTGATTCTTCTATGATATCATGGTGGTCCGCAAACAAACGTTTAAAGTGCATACCTACTGTGCTGGAATGTACGAACAATCATGGTGTGCCCAATTCTGTACTAATATGAAAATAAAATCCCTACTAACTTCTACCACACCTCCCCAACCCCCCCTACCCAATTAAACTTGATCTATATCATGCTGAAACACTCCACCCTTAGGATTGTTCAGCATGTCAACAACCATTAAAACAGTAATGTCTGTTAACCACAATATCTATTTTGCCGTCTCCACAATAACCTTCAAACTGGCATTTTTGCTTTCCACAACCCGTGTTGTATTGCTAACCTTACCAATAAAAGCGTCCTTTGATACCGCACATTCATGAGCACAAGATTTTTYAACAGGCATTAAAACCATGCCAGGACCATCAGAAGCACGAGTCCCGACAGTAGGTCCACTTACTACAGGTACATCCACGTAAGCTCCATCAGTCCGCACTGTAGTTCTACCAATCTGTTTTACAGCCTCTGRATATTATACATCATGACTGATCCTATATCTCTGAGCCTCTCTAGCCTCTCTCTGCACCTGGCATCGACCAAATATTGCACTGTGCTCTCCACCACAATTACAGCACTTAACCTTCACATTGCTTCCAAACTCACCGTAATCATTATCCCTTCCACACTTGGCACATTTTTTCTTTCCTTTACACTGAGCGTTTTCAGCTACATGTCCCATTCTTTGGCATTTAAAACACCACAGTGCATATGGGACAAATTCTCTAACATTGAATCTAAGGAATCCTTTCTGTACTTTTCCCYGCAAAACTTTCTCAAACCTCAGCATCACTGATAAGCTTTCACTTCTTTGACCCACTTTCCTACTGATCAACCTTTTGGCCTCAATCACTTTGCCTCCCTTCACATTTTCTTTATCATCTGTGGACATAGATATTAGGACACCAGTGATGACTCCCCTCAACCTATCATAAGCACCAGGTACATGGCTTTTTATCTACTTCCCATTAAGCTTTTCCTGGCTAACACAAAATATGAGTAATCTACCATTTCCAATTAACCAGGCTGATTTAACTTCACCTATCTCTTTCTCTACAGCATTAGTTACTCAGTTTGTAAATGAGGCCCTGTGGTCTAATGAAACACAATCACAACTTTCCACTCCGACACATTATTACTCTTACTTCCTACCTTGACGCTCCACTGCTTTCAGTATCATATGATCTGATCTCTCTTCTTCCTATGTCTTTCTAATACAGACCATTCAGATCCCTGACCCTCATCCTCCTGACTCCATTTCATCAGATCCAGGGGCACAACTTTCACTGGGGACACAGGTTTTATCATTGCACTGAGATACAAAAAGCGTCACCGGCGTGCTTAAAGACCATGCGGACGCCTCAGAGCGGTCAGGTAGGCTGTTTGACTGTGTCAGCCGGCTGGATTTTGGACCTGCTAGGACACCACATTGCGGGTGGACAGGCTGTGTGAAGGCAAAACTATTATTGTAGGACCAGCACAGTGCTGCTGTTTGCAGCAGTCTCTGTGTTGTGCTTTTTCTCTGGGTTGTAAAAGCAAGCAGAGCAGAAATTGGCTACTCTTTATTTGACTGATATAGCTGTCAAGATAACAGCTGTTTGACTTAACAGTAAAACAAGTATTTATTCCCAGTGCTGAGCTTGTAGTGTAACTGACATGTAATGTTAGCTAATGTTTCATCCCCTCTCGACTGAAGTTATGTCTGAAGAGAATTAACTAGTTAGCTAGCTAGTAGCTACTGCAGCCAGTTCAGCTCTAGCCTCTAGCTATCTGTCAGGTAGATGTATCTAGCAGTTGTTGTGTGTATTGAAATGTTTTATTGCCTTTTTGTTCTGTTTCAACAGAAGTAAATCAACTTGGCTAGTTTTCACCAGTTGATGTACCATTAGAGCTAGCCAAAAGTTGGCTAACATTAGCTAGCTAGCTCACTAACTTTAGCTATTATTTTTACCTCAATCACATTAAACCTGAATCAAATTATGAAACCATCGGCCAAACGATTTCAGACCGATATTCAAATGTTTTTTTGACAATGCAATGTGAGTTTTTATTAGAGTCAATATAGCAATGTAACGTTATTGAGCTGTCAGTTTCCCTAGCTAATTCCTCTCCTTTTCACACTGACACGGTATAAACAGCTCTACATGCTACACTGTCATGGTACACAATCCATACACAACACTATGCTCAAATTGTCTTAGCAGGGCCAGACAGCCAGGGAAGACCAGTCTACGGAGCTCAGGTGAATTTTGCAGTATATTTTAACAATCAGTGAATGGATACAAAGTTCCATCATGAGTTGATGGGTAGGCTACAGTCTGATCTATTATCAATTATTGAACCATTGATTATTTTCTTGGATAATGTATAAAGTTCACCAAGGTAATTCTTTGTCATGCCTCATCTGAGCAGGATCAGATGGTGACCGGGGTCTCAGCAGGTTCAGGCAACCAGGGAAGACCAGTCTGTGACGGCATTGAGGTGCACTTTTGCAGGTACCACACTTTATTCTCTCTGTGCAGCAGACACGGAAAACAGACACGGAAAACTATAAAACATACTATATTCCAGTGAATCACTGCCTGGTATGGCAACTGCTCTGCCTCCAACCGCAAGGCACTACAGAGGGTAATGCGTACGGTCCAGTACATCACGGGTCCAAGCTTCCTGCCATCCAGGACCTCTATACCAGGCGGTGTCAGAGGAAGGCTGAAAAAATTGTCAAAGACTCCAGCCACCCTAGTCATAGACTGTTCTCTCTGCTACRGCACYGCAAGCGGTACCGGAGCGCCAAGTCTAAGTCTAAGAGGCTTCTAAACAGCTTCTACCCRCAAGCCATAAGACTTCTGAACAGCTAATAAAATGGCTACCCAGACTATTTGCATTGGGTCCCCCATTGCATTGTTGGTGAAGGGCTTGTAAGTAAGCATTTCACTGTAAGGTCTACACCTGTTGTATTTGGCGCCTGTGACAAGTAAAATATGATTTGATTTGATTTTGAAACTAAATATCATTCACTCAGAAGTGTAATTCCTCTGCTGGCTGTGTAGAACACAAAAMGGGACATATTTGCATATGTTATGATCTTGTAAAGGCTGGCAGAATTRTGTCAGAATATTATTTTATCTCAGCATGTCTACATATTCTCCCTTCTCCCTGCTTTTGTTTGCTTGGAAATGTTGATACTGGAGATTTATCAAAAGAAACTGTGTAACCTATCGTTTATAGCGGCAAAGAAATGCATTGCCATTAATTGGAAGGTTGGTTATCCTCCCAGAATGTCACAATGGATGGCAGAAATGTCAAGTTATGCATCACTAGATTTTATTTATTACAAGATTATGGGTATACTGTGCAACTTTCATAAGTTCTGGGTGCCTTATGTGGAATACTGTATGACAAAATGGTCTGTATTGAAAATGAGATTTTTTTTAGTCGAGCAGTTGCAAATAGATAACTGTTTGTTTATTTCATTCCATTTACGAGTTTTGTCAATTTATTTATCTTTTGTTTGGAATGCTCCTGTCAATGGGGGGCAGTATTGAGTAGCTTAGATGAATAAGGTGCCCAGAGTAAACTGCCTGTTACTCAAGCCCAGAAGCTAGAATATGCATATAATTAGATATGGATAGAAAACACTCTGAAGTTTCTAAAACTGTTTGAATGATGTCTGTGAGTATAACAGAACTCATATGGCAGGCGAAAACCTGAGAAAAATCCAACCAGGAAGTGGGAAATCTGAGGTTTAGTTTTTCATGTATTTGCCTATCCAATATCCAGTGTAAATGGGGTCAGACTGCACTTCCTACGGATTCCACTAGATGTCAACAGTCTTTAGAACGTTGTTTCAGGCTTCTACTGTGAAGTGGGAGCGAATGAGAGCTGTTTGAATCAGGGGTCTGGCAGAAAGCCATTAGTTTAGTCACGTGCGCGGCCGTGAGTGCGAGCTCCGTTCCTTTTCATTTCTAAAGACAAAGAAATTGTCTGGTTGAAACATTATTGAAGATTTATGATAAAAACATCCTAAAGATTGATTCTATACATCGTTTGACATGTTTCTACGAACTGTAATATAATTTTTGGGACTTTTCGTCTGGACTTAGTGCTCGTGCATTTGGATTACTGGACTAAACTCGCGAACAAAAAGGAGGTATTTGGACAAATGATGGACTTTATCGAACAAAACGAACATTTTATTGTTGAACTGGGATTCCTGGGAGTGCATTACGATGAAGATCATCAAAGGTAAGTGAATATTTATAATGCTATTTCTGACTTTTGTTGACTCCACAACATGGCGGGTATCTGTATGGTGGCTGAGCGCTGTACTCAGATTATCGCATGGTGTACTTTTGCCATAAAGCTTTTTTGTGATGAGTATTCCTGTAAATTGATGGGTCTCTCTGCAAAATCACCGGATGTTTTGGAGGCAAAACATTACTGAACATAACGMGCCAATGTAAACTGAGATTTTTGGATATAAAAATGAACTTTATCAAACAAACCATTGATGTATTGTGTAACATGAAGTCCTATGAGTGCCATCTGATGAAGATCATCAAAGGTTAGTGATTAATTTTATCTCTATTTCTGCTTTTTGTGACTCCTCTCTTTGGCTGAAAAATGGCTGTGTTTTTCTGTGACTAGGCACTGACCTAACATAATCGCAAGGTATGCCTTCGCCGTAAAGCCTTTTTGAAATCGGACACTGTGGTTGGATTAACAAGAAGTTTATCTTTAAAATGGTGTATAATACTTGTATGTTTGAGGAATTTTAATTATGAGATTTCTGTTTTAATTTGGCGCCCTGCAGTTTCACTGGCTGTTGTCAAATCGATCCCGTTAACTTCTTTTGGCTCAAATCCCGTTATGTAAGGATGCGCACCTGATAACGCATATAGAAGTAGGACTAGTCTACCTGGCATGCACACAAATGTAGGCCTATAAATGTGCCCATTTGTGGATGTGTGATAGTATTTTGTCTTAACTCACCACCACTATTGAGCTGTGGAGCTTCTAAAAGTAATTTTTCTTCACATCAAAGAGAAAGGGGCGGCAGCGTAGCCTAGTGGTTAGAGTGTTGGACTAGTAACTGAAAGGTTGCAAGATCGAATCCCCGAGCTGACAAGGTCYTTCTCCACCTGAACAAGGCAGTTTAACCCACTGTTCCTAGGCCGTCATTGAAACTAAGAATTTGTTCTTAACTGACTTGCCTAGTTAAATAAAGGTAAAATAAAAAAGTGTATCAATTGAGAATGACAATAGTTCCTCAAAGTTTTTGAACAATATTTCCAGCGCTCTCCCTTTCGATAACCACTCGGCATGAAATTGAAAAATGTAACGCTCTG
This sequence comes from Salvelinus sp. IW2-2015, assembly GCF_002910315.2. Lineage (NCBI taxonomy): Eukaryota > Metazoa > Chordata > Actinopteri > Salmoniformes > Salmonidae > Salvelinus > Salvelinus sp. IW2-2015. The sequence continues at coordinate 24,491,574 of NC_036863.1, read as the reverse complement.
ATCCAGTGGAAACATCATTAAATACCTGATTACTTGTTATTCCTTTCACAAATAGCCTACAGTTTTTCCGAGCTCACTGGCACGGGAAACTCTGAGGGCTCAGAATATTTTATACAACCAGTTTCAGGGCGACCCAGTTGATATTTGATACAATGTTTCAAGTTTGTTGCAGACAGGCCATGCGTAGCCAATGTGATTAAAGGATATTTATTTTTATCAGTATATTTTCTACCTGCAGGCTACACTGTTTTTAATGTGTTGGCTTTATGTAAGCTATTTTTTACATAGTTGGCAATAAAAGTTACAATTTACATAAGTATTCACATCCCTGTGTAAATACTTTGTAGAAGCATCTTTGGCATGATTACAGCTGTGAGTCTTTCTGGGTAAGTCTCGAAGAGCTTTCCAGACCTGGATTGTGCCACATTTTCCCAATTTTCTTTAAAAAATTCTTTAAGATCTGTCAAATTGGTTGTTGATCATTGCTAGACAACCATTTTCAGGTCTTGCCATAGATTTTCAAGTAGATTTAAGTCAACACRGTAACTCGGCCACTCAGGAACATTCACTGTCTTCTTGGTAAGCAACTCTAGTGTAGATTTGACCTTGTGTTTTAGGTTATTGTCCTGCTGAAAGGTGAATTAATCTCTGTGTCTGGAAAACTGAACCAGGATTTTGTGCTTAGTTCCACATCCTGAAAAACTCCACAGTCCTTAACAATTACAAGCACACACATAACATGATGCAGCCACCACTATGCTTAAAAATATGGAGAGATATACTCAGTAATGTATTGGATTTGCTGCAAACATAGCACTTTGTATTCAGGACAAACAGTTAATTACTTTGCCACCTCTTTTGCAGTATTACTTTAGGTCCTTGTTGCAAACAGGATTCATMTTTTGGAATATTTGTATTCTGTACAGCCTTCCTTCTTTTCACTCTGTCAATTAGGTTAGTATTGTGGAGTAACTAAAATGTTTCATCCTCAGTTTTCTCCTATAACAGCCTTTAAACTCTGTTTTAGTCATCATTGGCCTCATGGTGAAATCCCTGAGCGGTTTCCTTCCTCTCCGGCAACTGAGTTAGGAAGGAGGCCTGCATCTTTGTAGTGACTGGGTGTATTGATGCACAATCCAAAGTGTAATTAATAACTTCACCAGGTATATTCAAAGGTTGGCTACTAATAGGTGCCCTTCTTTGCGAGGCATTGGAAATCCTCCCTGGTCTTTGTGGTTGAATTGGTGTTTGAAATTCACTGCTCGAATGAGGGACCTTACAGATAGTGCATTTGGAAAATATTCAGACCCCTTTACTTCTTCCACATTTTGTTACATTTCAGTCTTATTCTGAGGGGTTTCCATCTGGCCACTCTACCATAAAGGCCTGATTGGTGGAGTGCTGCAGAGATGGTTGTTCTTCTGGAAGGTTCTCCGATATCCACAGAGGAACTCTGGAGCTCTGTCAGAGTGACCATTGGGTTCTTGTTCACCTCCCTGACCAAGGCCCTTCTCCCCCAATGCTCAGGCGGCCAGCTCTAGGAAGAGTTTTGGTGGTTCCAAACTTCTTCCATTTAAGAATTATGGAGGCCACTGTGTTCTTGGGGACCTTCAATGCTGCAGACATGTTTGGCACCCTTCCCCAGATCTGTGCCTCGACACAATCCTAACTGTGGGACCTTATATAGACAGGTGTGTGCCTTTTCAAATCATGTCCAATCAATTGAATTTACCATAGGTGGACTCCAATGTAGTTGTAGAAACATCTCAAGGATGATCAATGGAAACAGGATGCACCTGATCTCAATTTCGAGTCTCATAGCAAATGGTCTGAATACTTATGTAAAGAATGTATTTGTTTAATTTTTTTATATATATTTGCAGTGAAGGGGTCTGAATACTTTCCAAATGCACTGTAATTGAATGTGTGGGGTACAGAGATGAGTCATTCAAAAATCATGTTAAACACTATTATTGCACACAGAGTAAATGCATACAATTTATTATGTGACTTGTTAAGCTTATTTCTGCTCCTGAACTTATTTAGGCTTGCCATAACAAAGGGGTTGAATACTTATTGACTCAAGACATTTCAGATTTTATTCTTAATAAATGTGTCTAAACATAATTCCACCTTGACTTTATGGGTTATTGTGTGTAAGCGAGTGACAAAACAATCTCTATGTATTACATTTTAAATTCAAGCCGTAACAACAACATGTGGATAAAGTCAAGGGGTGTGAATACTTTCGAAAGGCAATGTATTTGGTTGGTAGATGCCCTACTGAGTATTTTTCACCCCTTTAGCTGGGACTGGTAGAAAAGTTCACTACACGACAATATTCTCAAAATATCAGTGTCAACATGTATATATATATATTTTTTTTTWATTAAAAAAAAAATATTTATAAAAAAGTTTTCATAAATGACTCGATGCCTTTTCATTTGAAGGTTTCCTCATTACCACATGAAAGTGACGTCATCGTTTGTGGCGCTGGCAGAATACTAATGAGGTTCAAACATTCATGTGTCGAGATGGCAACAGTTGTCCACATGTTGATGAGCAGCAAATACAGTATATGATTGCTTTTTATTGTCATTTTGTGAAATCGGAAAACTTTTGCTGTGTAGTTTACAAAGTTTGKTACTTTAACATAACTTGCTAGTTTTTTTTAGCTAGATAATATAGCTAGCTACAGTAAGGTTAGTCTAGTAGCTAAGTTAGCTATCACAAATCAAGTTCTTCGGTCATGCTGTTTGTGAACTTTTCTCTTAGCTAGCTTCACCTGAAAAGTTGTCACCAAAATGTCTGCAATTAATACATACATAATGCATGTACAACTACATCATTTGTAAAGGTTTTGTTGTGCGCTAGCCAGCTATGACTCACGGGCAGTCACATGGCTAAACGGGATTTATGAGTCACAGCGCGCCTTTCTGGACGAAGACCCGCCAGACTGTAATGCCCTTTGGCTTTAACAATAGTTAACCTGCTGAATTAGCTTAACGTTTACATGCAACGAGTTCTTGTCAGCCTGTTTTGTGTTGTAAGGTAGGCTTTGCTTACTACATACTTCAAGGGCATTGAGATTCGTTGATGGGGGTAACATGTTGCTTCCTATTATAGCTAGGCTTACTTGTGTATAGGCTAAAGTTTATTGTTTGTTGTCAAATGTGGTAGATAGCTACTAATCTGACAAAAGACACGCTCTTATATCTTCAGAATTTGGACCATCATTACAGCACATCAGTGAAACATGATGAAAAAAGAGATTGCAGCAGTGGTGTTTTTCCTGAAAAGACTGATCAAAAAGGTGGAAAAGTTGGAGACCCAGAAAGTGGACTTGTTTGTGGAGCAGTTGTCTGTTGCCCTGCAGGAGAAGTTCAGGGGGCATTGGTACCCTGACAACCCCAGCAAAGGACAGGCCTTCAGGTAACTTAACTACTGATCTGACCCCAGTCTGTTGCCTTGCGCTTACTATTTTGACATCCATACTAGAAGTTTTATGAACCTCCAGTCTAGGGCATCACGAATAAGGTGCGTTTTTGATATGCAATGAATTGTATGATTGGAATTGTATGATTGGAGTTATCAATGTATTGTATACTCTACTTCGCAGGTGTATTCGGCTGAACATGTTGCAGAAGGAGGATCCAGAGTTGCTGCGGGCCTGCCAGGAGAGTGGGSTTCAGTACAAGGACCTTGGCCTGCCCAGAGAACTCACACTGTGGGTAGACCCTGGGGAGGGGTGCTGCAGGTCAGTCTGTCTTATTTAAAAGCATTGGATTTGTGTAAGTATTGGCTGGACGGTGTTAAATCATTTACAGGAGAGTGTGCAAGTGCACACTTTGGTAGATGGGTAGACAATTGGTATGCAGCCTCGGTTGTTACATTGTTTACCAGTCAAGTAACTAAATTGTACATATACATTGTGATAGAGCATCACAAGTCTTGTTGGCTTCTTCCTTTCACTATCGCGCAGGTATGGAGAGAAGAACCATGCTTTCACGGTGGCCAGTTTCTTTGGTGATGAGAATGTGACTAAGAAGGTGACCAACGCTGTGGAGAGGGTGACGTCTGATTACCACTCCAGTTCATCTTCAGATGAGGATAGTGGCCTCAGGGAAACCCATCCATCCCCTACCTGCCCCCAAAATCACCACACATACCAGGTACAACCAGTAATGTAGTGTTTCCATACAGAATACCTCCTTGGTCAGCACTGACAATGTGGGAAATATAATTGAAATTGACTCATGTTTTATTGTTCAAAGGTGATCTACCCAGCTTCTCCTTTGTGGCGTCGTCAAGTGCCCAAGCAAAAGAAGATGGGGCATGGTAAAGGATATAARGTCCCTCCACGTCCTCCTCACTATGGCTTCAGACCTCAAGGCAGACCCACCCAGCCCTTCAGACACAGACTGGGCTCTGCCTGGCCAGAGAGGGGGGCTCGGATACTGGGGTGGCACTCCAGGCCTGGCTTACTGTTAGGGACCACTGTAGCTAGTGTTGACGTTAGTATTAGCCTGTTCCAGGRCCCCAGGTTCCCTGAGGTGTTGAGGGTAACCACTAGAGCAAGCAATAGTTCATGGGTGACAGGTAGCCTAGCGGTTAAGAGTGTTGGGTCAGTAACTGAAAGGTTGCTGGTTTGAATCTCTGAGCCGACTAGGTAAAACATCTGTCCATGTTCCCTTGAGCAAGGCCCTTATTGCTCCTGTAAGTCGCTCTGGAGAAGTGTCTGCTAAGGGACTGAAATGTTAGAGGGAATTGGAGTGAAGGGGCAAACAAAGTCTACCAAGATGTCTGACCACATTTTTTTAATGTATTTTTGTAGTGKGATAGTCACTGGAATTTGTTATTTTTATGGTAAGAACATTAACTCTTTACACTTGAGATAATTTAATCGTCTGAGTAAAATAATTAGTTGTAATGGATAAGGAATATATGGATTTGATGTGTATTTTATAGCTACGAAGATATATGTACTGTATTTATTTTTGATCGGTTAATTGTATGTTACCTCCTACTGTACTGTCCATCAGTTATGTTCCAATGAGAAATTGTTTTATTTATTGAGTGTACTAATATTATGAATTGCGCTTGCCACTTAAATTGAGACATTAAACACATTTTCTAATCCTACCTCAATGCTGTTTTGATTTGACTATTCTGTAATTTTAATACTTATTGCCTTCACACCATCAGAGGCCATATCTGGTAAATATGAAATAACTTTCTATTTTAACCCATAGGCCTACTGTACACACAATCAAAAGAAGCATGTAGGTATATGGATGACGCCTGTTGAATTCAGTCTCTGATGCTGATCAAAAGCATGTTTGCAATGTCATAGGCTATGTTTTAAAGCTTTTCCAAACTATTTTATAGCTTGTCTTGTTTACAGTATTTCAAATTGTTGAACAGTAAAATGACAATTTAACTATAGGGAAGCTGTGTCCATTGTTGTATTGCTGGCTTCACGTGGTCGGGCGAAATATTGTAGGAAACTGGGAAGAGGTAAGTCCAACATGATTGTGTTCAAGCCTTTGGAAATCAAATTATTATTATTCAACTAATAAGAATTTAGCTAGCTTGATAAGCTTGCTAACATTGCTGCTAATAATAAAGTTAGCTGGCTTGTTAAACATTCACAATATGGTCAGACTAGCTACATTATCCATATTGATAAAGTTGTAATTGTCAAAAGCAGATGTATCTTTTGGGTAAAAGGTCTGTGGTGAAACGTCGCAACTCGGCTAACATTTTCTCCGAGTAGTGTCCCTCCTGTAATTCTGACTTGGGTCATTCAAGTGTCATTTCCCACTGGGAACTAGGAGCTTCCGACAGCACTTGAACGCGGCATAATAGCCTAATACGGTAGGGGGCGTGAAAGTATCTTGGTACACTCGACTTTGCTACCCTCCGGAAATCACGTGTCTAGACTCCTGTTCTCCTATGCACCTGCTGAGGCGAAAAGGGATCGGATAGTTTTGATGCTTCGGGAGGGTGGTCTGTTAGGAGCGCCGCAGAAGTTCTTTTTTCAACCGAGTTTTAAAGGAAAAGTATTGGAATAGACAGAAAGGAATGGATTTCTCGATATCCCACCTCTGCTCTGTATTGATTATTCTCATTGCAGGTAAGTTTTGCTTCCACCGGGTACTTTTCTTTATCCGCAATTTTCAAAAGCGCGATCGAAAATGGAGTGGCGAGTATACAACGTTACACAGGTCGTCTCACTCGTTGCGCTGGCGAGCAACATGCTAAAAAGTTAACTTTTAGATCTTTGCGACTAAAATAACGAACTGGTAGGTTGCTCTATGGAATTACATGTGACGTAACTTTACTTCAGATTATACTCATTTGYTTACTCCTGGTTTCACTGGAAGAATATTAAAAATAGCAATTTTAACATTATTTTGCTACCAGCTAACGTTAGCTGAGAATTCCAAATTGCACACTGGTCAAAATGTGTGATCACCCCAAATTCCATGCTGGAATTCTGAAATTACATACTAGAGCCTATTATTCTTCAATTGACTGGAAATTATTTTTACTTTAAGAATGTAATTTTTCCAACACATGGTTTATTTGATTAAGTTATGGGTAATTCATGTGCCTGAGCTAGCTGTTACGTCGTGGGAGAAATTGGTTTCCTAACTCATTCTGCAAAGCATTTTTGAACGCTTCCTATCAAGCGATGTTTTTGTTTTGCATTAGTTATTGCATAACGTTAGTTAACACACAATAGCCTGATCTGCCTTAGAACCTGTAAAGGGCTTCAAAGTGCTGCAGTTTCTGTCAGCCATCTGCCAATACCATGTAAACTGTATCCCCCCTCCCGCGCTAGGCATGAAAAGTGCCAAGGATGTGCTTTTTAAGCCCAGCCAGAAATTAATTACATGTTAGCTGATTATCGACCAGATTTATGTCCCTGAAATATGTTACTGTGAGTGTGTAATTTCAACCATTAGGCCTACAATTAGTATAGCCCGTTTTAATGTTTCCTTTATTCTCATAGATAGAGAACAGAGCCTAATTAGCTTTGATTCACAATCCTTCACCAGTAAAGATATGAGTGATTTGTTGAGGTCCATTTTCTTCTGACTGACTGCCTGTTAATAATTTCTCACACTCCTGTCA
>NC_036863.1:24469675-24484429 GCF_002910315.2 Salvelinus sp. IW2-2015 | reverse complement strand
CCCCCCCAAAGTAATCTGCTGAGCAACACCATGTCCAAATGTCCTGCTCTAGTTAATCAATAGTAGTGAACAAAGATTGAGGCTAGAGACATGTAGATTGCTCTGATTTTTGGCATGATAGACACTGTGGTATCATGCAGCTTGAACTTTCTGGGACCTGTTGAAATGGGTATTGGCTCTCATGACATCTGGTTTGGATGGAAATAACCCTTGTTATCAGCAGGTCAGGCGATGAAGATGGGTTGTTATCATTGATTACCTATAAAATAAAAATACATGTTTTTCATCTGGGATGCCCTTTATACAGATTGTATTATTGCCGATGGGTAGCTCACTGCTGGAGGGTAATTTAGCACCCCTATTATTTGTGTCCTTGTTGCTGTCCTGGAATTTACACTGAAATCAGCCCATCCCTCCTCCTCTCTCACCACAGAAGTGAAACCATGGTACTGTAGGTCAGTTGGTTCTCAAACTTTTTGATCCACAACCCCCAAAAAGAAGTGGTTCAAAGCTTTTGACCTCYCACACAATTGCTGAACAAATGTAGCTTGCCATTAAAGCCATAAACGGTGATGCATTTTCTAAACGCAAGATACAGAAATAAACTGTTTTACTCCTGCATTTTGAGCTTAGTCATTCATGTTAGCAGTCAATATCAACTAGGGATATCATGTCACTTCTCTGGAGTCCACCGAAAGCAGGATCATACGGCCTACCTGTATGCAGCGGTTACAGGATTGGATGGAAAGCATGATCTGTCTAACCTTTTTCTTGCTCACAAATATCGCAATTAATTTGTCAGAATGTAAAATCTTCATCCCATAAGTATGGAAGACATTACGATGTTACATCTATCTTTAGACATAGCCAGTAGGCCTATATACTGGGGTATATAATAGAGGTCGACCGATTATGATTTTTCAATGCCGATACCGATTATTGGAGGACAAAAAAAGCCTATACCGATTAATCGGCCGATTTATTTAAAAAAAGATATATATATATCATACATACACACACATTTTTGTAATAATGACAATTGCAACAATACTAAATGAACAATGAACAATTTTATTTTAACTTAATATAATACATAAATATACACACACACAGCTCTGAAGTGACAATGATACTGAAGAGTCTGCTTAGGAGACAAATACTCTCAACTGTTTGAATAAAAGTAAGAGTTTAAGTTACCTGTGATGAATGTTGAAAACAAAATCTTTAATTTCTATATGCAGGAAATCCTATTTTAATAATGGGCATGGTAAGAATTGACAACCAAAGTGCGAGTCATAATACCCATGACACCTTCTAGCAAAATCTGAAAAGCGGTTCCTTCATTTATTCCATAGGATATTTTTAGATTCACTTAAAATAAGGTCTGTGTTTCGTGTAGGCTTACATCACCGTGCCAATTTTATAACTGTGTAGATATCCATAGGACAAGGTAACTCTGATCAATATTGGCTAAATATAAGCGAAGATAAAAAAAAAATTGTAGAGTGGATTTATGAAAATATGTTGACAAACGTTACCTTATCCTAGTGAGATTTACACAGGTATCAAAGCGTCGAGGCGGTTTAAGCCTGCACGAAACACAGACCTTATTTGAAGTAGATCAAGACATTCTCTATGGAAGACATGAACGGTAAAATAACGAAGGAACCCCTTTCAAATTCAGCCGCAAGTTATTACAGGAATTATAACGCGTCGACTATTTCTCTCTAAACCATATACCTTTGACTAATCCGGAAACTATCACCTCGAAAACAAAACGTTTATTCCTTTCCGTATTTTATCTAATGGGTGGCATCCATGAGTCTAAATATTGCTGTTACATTGCACAACCTTCAATGTTGTCATAATTACGTAAAATTCTGGCAAATTAGTTCGCAAAGAGCCAGGCGGCCCAAACTGTTGCATTATACCTTGACCCTGCGTGCAATGAACGCAAGAGAAATGACACAATTTCACCTGGTTAATATTGCCTGCTAACCTGGATTTCTTTTAGCTAAATATGCAGGTTTGAAAATATATACTTGTGTATTGATTTTAAGAAAGGCWTTGATGTTTATGGTTAAGTACACATTGGAGCAATGACAGTCATTAATTGATTGTTTTTTATAAGATAAGTTTAATGCTAGCTAGCAACTTACCTTAGCTTACTGCATTCGCTAACAGGCAGGCTCCTCGTGGAGTGCAATGTAATCAGGTGTTAGAGCATTGGACTAGTTAACTGTAAGGTTGCAAGATTGGATCCCCCGAGCTGACAAGGTTAAAAATCTGTCGTTCTGCCCCTGAACGAGGCAGAACGTTCCTAGGCCGTCAATGAAAATAAGAATGTGTTCTTAACTGACTTGCCTAGTTAAATAAAGATTAAATAAAGGTGTAAAAAAAAAAATTGGGGGGGCAAATCGGCGCCCAAAAATACCGATTTCCGATTGTTATGAAAACTTGAAATCGGCCCCGATTAATCGGCCATTCCGATTAATCAGTCGACCTCTAGTATATAATTAACCCACCCAAACTAGACCTATATGAAAATGATCAATGAAGTCGCCAGGTAGCCTATTCTCCTGGCAAAGATGTGTCCGTAGCAGATTGCTAAACTGTATTCTACATCTTCCATGGGGTTTAACGGCAGTTGGCATCCAATGTTAATGGTGCGTTACCGCCAGCAGCTGGACGGCGTATTGAATAAGAAACTAAAAAAACATTGCACTGACCGCGAAGAGCCACGGTCAGAGCAATGACGTTCCTCTCCACTGGTTACAGATAAAACCCCTGCAATAATGAAGTGCTTTGTTTACACAGGCAGGCACATCTCTTTCTGCTGTGTTAAAGGTCTGGTTAGGGGTGTTATACTATCCCAACAATGTGGTTTTTGCTCATGCTGTAGATTGTTGTACATTAGTAGAGAGGCTCATTACCATTATAATGGCTTCATGAGCTCATCATTTGGGGCACTGTCCCACTTCAGCAGAGTAGACAAGCATGGCATTTTTACCAGACTTATTTCTCATGGCATTCATCTGACATGGCACAATGATGCATAGGCAGCCCCTTCACAATTGGGATTCAATGCAACTTTGGCCATTTCTTTAAATGAAGTATGCCTAGTCTAGCCTATAAATTAGTCTTAATGAATATGATATTATTTTATAAGGCCTAGGCCTACATAAGTGCTTCACAAATAATTTGCAAAAATATAAAGTAAAGGGTGTCGAGGGTTATAGTTGGATTTCTGAGATGTAACAGTTTTCATATAAGCTAGCTTTGCCAACTGAAACAAATAAGCTTTTACAGGGAGCTCAATGTCAAAGGTGATTCTCCTCTTTCCGAGGCTTGTGTCAAGTCTGTGTCAAGGCTGTGTCTAAGGCGCTTTCTGTGTTTGTTTTGTCAGAGGTACATTCTCAATATCTTCTCCACGGTCCTGGCTACAATAAGCAGATGCCAGTAAACATCCTCCAGCSAGTCAGCACTTTGACTGTGTTGGTTTAAGTTGTGGGGCCTGGCCAGTTATTTTCACAGAAACCTGATGAGGTCTCCTGTGGACTGGTCAGTGCTGAGTGAAGCTGGGGACCTAGGGTAAGGTAAACGCAGAGAGACTAAGGGTGCAGCAGACCTTGGATGTTGTTACCTGATAAGCATGCTGCACTCCACAGTGACAGCTGGAAGCTCGTTGCTAGGATACCTTGTGAAAACAAGCAAGTAGATCCTGGGAGTGTGATTGGGTTTGGGTCTCATTCAAATGAAGTTGTAGTTATTATAGGAATTATAGGACTATTTGTCTCTATACGATTTGTATTTCATATACCTTTGACTATTGGATGTTCTTATAGGCACTTTAGTATTGCCAGTGTAACAGTATAGCTTCCATCACTCTCCTCGCCGCTACCTGGGCTCGAACCAGGAACACATCGACAACAGCCACCCTCGAAGCAGCGTTACCCATGCAGAGCAAGGGGAACAACTACTCCAAGTCTCAGAGCGAGTGACGTTTGAAACGCTATTAGCGCGCACACCGCTAACTAGCTAGCCATTTCACATCGGTTACACCAGCCTAATCTCGTGAGTTGATAGGCTTGAAGTCATAAACAGCGCAATGCTTGAAGCATTGCGAAGAGCTGCTGGCAAAACGCACAAAAGTGCTGTTTGAATGAATGCTTACGAGCCTGCCATAGCTCAGTCAGACTGCTCTATCAAATCATAGACTTAATTATAACATAATAACACACAGAAATACGAGCCTTAGGTCATTAATATGGTCGAATCCGGAAAATATAATCTCTAAAACAAAACGTTTATTCTTTCAGTGAAATACGGAACCGTTCCGTATTTTATCTAACGGGTGGCATCCATAAGTCTAAATATTCCTGTTACATTGCACAACCTTCAATGTTATGTCATAATTACGTAAAATTCTGGCAAATTGGTTCGCAATGAGCCAGGCGGCCCAAGCTGTTGCATATACTCTGACTCTGCGTGCAATGAACGCAAGAGAAGTGAGACAATTTCACCTGGTTAATATTGCCTGCTAACCTGGATTTCTTTTAGCTAAATATGCAGGTTTAAAAATATATACTTCGGTGTATTGATTTTAAGAAAGGCATTGATGTTTATGGTTAGGTACARGTTGGAGCAACGACAGTCCTTTTTCGCGAATGCGCACCGCATCGATTATATGCAACGCAGGACACGCTAGATAAACTAGTAATATCATCAACCATGTGTAGTTAACTAGTGATTATGATTGATTGATTGATTGTTTTTTATATGATACGTTTAATGATAGTTAGCAACTTACCTTGGCTTCTTACTGCATTCGCGTTACAGGCGGGCTCCTCGTGAGGCAGGTGGTTAGAGCGTTGGACTAGTTAACCGTAAGGTTGCAAGATTGAATCCCTGAGCTGACAAGGTAAAAATCTGTCGTTCTGCCCCTGAACAAGGCAGTTAACCCACTGTTCCTAGGCCGTCATTGACAATAAGAATGTGTTCTTAACTGACTTGCCTAGTTAAATAAAGATGTAAAAAAAGAAAATTGGCGTCCAAAATTACCGATTTCCGATTGTTATGAAAACTTGAAATCGGCCCTAATTAATCGGCCGTTCCGATTAATCGGTCGACCTCTAGTCTCTTCCCGACTCCCGACATGTTATTTTTTATGGGACACAGTGGAGATCGAATTTCAATATTGCAACATTGTTGCAAATGTCAGCTATCTATATGCTTTTTACAGTGGCGCTCATGTTTATAAGTTTCATGGCTGGGCAGATGAGGCAGTTGATCTGTAAAAGTAGTAGTAGGTGCATTGCTAGGTAACGATGTAAACGATGGCACTTTTTATGAACGTGGCCATGTGTATGTTGTCTAGTATATAATGGGCGGGATAGACTCTTAACAATGGGAATTCCAAACCACCCGTTGTATAATTAAGCATTAAGGCCCGGAGGAGGTGTGGTATATAGCCAATATGGAGTGCCTGGATACAGCCTTTAGCTGTGGTATATTGGTCATATACCACAAAACCCAGAGGTGCCTTATTGCTATTATAAACTGGTTACCAACGTAATTAGAACAGTAAAAATAATTGTTTAGTCATACACACAGCTTTCAGCCAATCAGCATTCAGGGCTCACACCACCTGGTTTATAAATGGTCTTAGGCTATTGTTAGCTGATCACGGCCAGGGTGAGGTTCTTTTGTCCTATCTTAAACGCACCCTTTTGACTCAAACAAGAATATCATATTGTAGTATCTCAAAGTAGAGTGGAGTTTCAGGCAGCCAGTCAGCCTAGTTTTCAGTTACACTGTTTGAAATAAATTGAGATTTATTTGCTCAGGTGATAATCCATATTGCACGAMAACATATCAGTTTATTTCTATATTTCACTGTTTGGAAAGTCTGGCCCTTTATCTAGAAACGGACACAAAGCAAGAGCGATAAGAGAAGGCATTATGAACTGTTCAACCTGAGCTATTGTCATGCATGGATCCAATGTAGACAGGCAGTTTTGGCTTGAGTTCATCATTTCAAATTCAGTTCTCGTGACATGGCTGCAACAGTCGCATCCCTCCTCTCATTCTGGCAGCAGCGAGCTTCACCTCCAACCCAACATCCGCCCGCTCGGCCCCACTCACTCACTTACTCACTCTGCCCGAGGCCCCGTTTCGTCCTTGGAATATAAAGCAAGAACATGTAGAATTGGATTACACTCCGGGGACGACGCTGCTGTGTCCTTCACAATCTCATGATGAGGACGACAGCCCATGAATATTCAGAGACCCAYGCGGACCTTAAATATTTTAACATGCTGGAGTCGTACAGGCCCTGCGTCGAGTGACGACTTGTTCCCTCGTCTGCCCGGGAGTGCGAAACGACGCTGATCCCTAACCCGAAACACACTCGCTAACCCCCTCCCTTTTTAAAAATGTCATGCTTTKATTTTTGGTTTGGAGAGCGAGTGGACCATTAAGTCGTGCCGATTGCATTCCCTTACGGCCAGTGATCAAGATTAATAGTAGCTCTTGTTTTCAAGCGGCGGTGATGCCACTGTATTCAGAGTTAATTCCTTATTCACAAGTTTTATTTAACTAGGCAAGTCAGMTAAGAACAGTTTCTTATTTACAATGACGGCCTACCCCGGCCAAACCTTAAACCGYACGATGCTGGGATAATTTTGTGCTGCCCTATGGGACTCCCAATCACGGCCGGTTGTGATACAGCTTGGAATCGAACCAGGGTCTGTAGTGCCGCCTCTAGCACTGAGATGCAGTGCCAAAGCACTAGCCTTCACAGGGAGGAGCTATTAGTAACCCTTCAATGCTGAAAGGGGGCCTGAGTTAAAACGTTTTGGAATCCCTGGGCTAGCCCATCAATGTTTTAATGAGGMAATAAAGTGAATTGTGAGTGGTAAAGATATGTAGGTGGGATTGGTACAGGGATTGCAGGGTTGTATTCATTAGGAACCAAACAGAAGATAACGGACTGAAACAGGGAAGGACTACCTGGGCTTGTCCAATARGAAACATAATAAAAAATAAAATAAATGTTAATTGTTTCAAAACATTTGTTGCTTGCTTAATGATTACAATGCAGATGTGCCATAAAATATTGGTGATGTGCACTATTGAATGGAATTTTCCCTGTGTGTGGTGTGTTTGTGTGGTGTGTTTTAACCCTTCAATAACAAACAAAAAGTCACGGTGTTGCTGATTCTCCCATCAGTCATCAGGCCGTATGTCTGTTAAGATGATGAACACCTCACCACATCCATCACTGGGTCACTCGATGATCACATACGCACAGCCCTGCAACGCCCTCCATCCTCAAATAAGGAATAATGGTCCCTGTGACGGAAATATAATTTTTCAAATTCACCTGGTTGATCACACAACTGCCCTGCTCCTGTAGATGTATGACTAGGCTAAAGGACCCAAGGAGATTTATCATGCATGGAATGAGGGATTTCTTTGCCAAATTTGGGCCATCTTTTGTTATCCACTTATCTCTTATTAAATAAGTTTAATAAAAAATAAAAAATAATTCATTTGGAGCATGGATTTACAGTCAGTGGCAGAATCCTAAGGTCAAGTGTGCCAGAGGTCGCGTTAGAGTTAAGAAATCTGCATTTTCAAAACGCGGGCCATCCAACAATTTGCGTTGTAAACCATTCCACCTTCTATTGATATTGAAAGTCAAGGTCCGCAGCTAGTTGTTCTTCACAGAAAATACAGTGGGGCAAAAAAGTATTTAGTCAGCCACCAATTGTGCAAGTTCTCCCACTTAAAAAGATGAGGATTTTTAATGAATTTATTTGAAATTATGTGGAAAAATAAGTATTTGTTCACCTACAAACAAGCAAGATTCTGGCTCCTCACAGACCTGTTACTCTTCTTTAAGAGGCTCCTCTGTCCTCCACTCGTAACCTGTATTAATGGACACCTTTTGAACGTGTTATCAGTATAAAAAGACACCTTGTCCACAACCTTCAGAAACAGTCACACTCCAAACTCCCACTATGGCCAAGACAAAGAGCTGTCAAAGGACACCAGAAACAAAATTGTAGACCTGCACCAGGCTGGAAGACTGAATCTCAATAGGTAAGCAGCTTTGTTTTGAAGAAATCAAACTGTGGAGCAAATATTAGAAATCAAGACATACAAGACACTGATAATCCCTCATCTGGGGCTCCACGCAAGATCTCACCCCGGGGTCAAAATGATCACAAGAACGTGAGCCAAAACCAACCACACGGACCTAGTGAAACCTGCAGGAAGCTGGGACCAAAGTTAACAAAGCCACCATCAGTAACACACTACGCCGCCAGGACTTCAAATCCTGCATGCCAGACGTTCCCCCTGCTAAAGCCAGTACATGTCCTAGGGCCCGTCTGAAGTTTGCTAGAGAGCATTTGGATGATCCAGAAGAAGATTGGGAGAATGTCATATGGCAGATGAAACCAAAATATAACTTTTGGTAAAAATCAACTCGTCGTTTGGAGACAAAGAAATGCTGATTGCATCAAAGAACACCATACCTACTGTGAAGCATGGGGGTGGAAACATCATGCTTTGGGCTGTTTTTTCTGCAAAGGGACCAGGACGACTGATCCTGTAAAGGAAAGAATGATGGGGCCATGTATCGTGAGATTTTGAGTGAAAACCTCCTTCCACAGCAAGGCATTGAAGATGAAAGGCTGGGTCTTTCAGCAGGAACAATGATCCCAAACACAGCACCGCCGGGCGAACGAACGGAGTTGGCTTCGACAGAAGCACTTTCAATGGTCTGGAGTGGACTAGCTAGTCTCCAATCTCAACCCATAGAAAATCTTTGGAGGGAGTTGAAAGTCTGGTGTTGCCCATACAACAAGCCCAAAACATCACTGCCCTCTAGAGGAATTTGCATGAGGAAATGGGCCAAAAATACCAGCAACGGTGTGAACCTGTGAAGACTTACAGAAAACGTTTGCCTCTGTCATGAACAAAGGGTTATAACAAAGTATTAGACTTTTGTATGACCAAATACTTATTTTCCACCATAATTTGCAAATAAATTCATTAAAAATCCTACATGTGATTTCTGTATTTTTTTCTCTCATTTGTCCTGTCACAGTGGAAGTGTACCTATGATTGAAAAAATTACAGCCTCTCTCATCTTTTTAAGGGGAGAACTTGCACAATTGGTGGCTGACTAAATACTTTTGCCCCACTGTACAATTATGCAAAACATTCGTAGAAATAGCTTCATTTTCATCCGAAGTGCAACACTTTGGCTAGCAGCCCACAAAGGAAATAACTTTGACAATGAAAAAAGCAAGGTATTTTTGCAAAAGAAGAAGGCTTGGATCACACTACTGGCGTAAGCGGAACGAGCTGATGCACGTTGGAGCGTAGTACTTGGCGTATTCTAAAAGGAAACCTCCAGCCCAAACCTTTCACAACATTGAGAGGCAGCACTCGGCACTGAAAGAACCGATTGAGGAGCTACATTTACAATTTGTGCTATTTGTCGCAGCGTTAGCACCGTGCTCTGGAAGAACAGCGATTTGCCAGTTCAGCAGCGCGTCCCTGAACGATAACAAAGAGGTCGGTGAAAAGCCTACCACGAGAACGGGGTGAGAAGGTGATGAAGCGTACTTCATGAGCTGTAACCGGAAAAACAACTGGCATTTGAAAGTTTGAGGTGAGGGAAAAGTGTGGTGGAACAAGTAACGTTATTGTTAGTTTAAGTATCTTGCTAGCGTATCAATTCTCCGTTAGCTAGCCAGAGAAATGTTGAGCAAACTTAACTGATCAAACAATTGAGTTTTATGGTGTGAAAATTTAGCTGGCTAATGAAGGCAGACGGCAAACTTTAGCTAGCTAACGGTACAACATCAGATGAGCTAACGTTATTAATCTAACCAATTAGCTAGTATTAATTGGTATAATGTTACGACTCCATGCTGTTCCGCAATTTATAACGCTTTCGTTGCTTACCTGACCAGCAATCAGTGTAAAATGTTAACTAGCTAACTATCCGTGAACTAATGTTTTCCCTCTACAATATGTGGTTAATTTTCAGATGAAAGAATTAGTTGAAAATGAGGCGTTGCTTGTGAAACGATGGATTCAGGGATCAACTGAGCTGGACTGGGCCTGGCTTAAACTGAATGCCACAGAGTTAAAGCAAAACACCACACACTTTCCCTCTTTCTCACTTTTTTCAATAGAGTGGTAGAACGTTATTTTTGCACACATGTAGCCTTGTGCACATGATTCAATGTCTACTATTAGTGGCCACATAATAGAGCAAAAATAGAATGCCTGTTTCATTCTACTTTTCTATTAAGATGTTTATTTAGATGTTGGTCACAAGCGTTCTATATTAAAGTGTCATGGCTAACTGCAATATTAGTGTATTGTTTTTTCTCATGCCTGAGGTCATTTGCAGTTTTCTAGGCAATAAATAACATTGATTGCCGTTTTTACATCTTTTAGCTGTAATTAGGTTCACATTAACCACTTTGTATTTACACACTGACTGATCATGTAGATCATATTATTTTGTTAATGTTAAAACCTGCATTTCCCCTAGCAGGGATTTTTTTGTATTTTCGTGCAAAAAAGTGTCACCTTTTTGGGTCCTCACCAGTTTGCATCCCTGTACATGACCTAATGTTATGCTTGAAATTAATCTGACATTTTACTAGAGACAATTAGGCTACACCAAGACAATCACTGGAGGAAATTAAGGCTACACCAAGACAATCACTGGAGGAAATTAACTACACATTAGTTCTGATGCCGAGGCAGAAGATACACACAAAAAATGTAATCTAAAGCTAGCTACCCAGAAGTTGCTGTCAACAAATTGATTTATTATCCAACGCGGTATTGTAAACACATCGTTCGGCCGGTGTTTGCACAGCTTGAAGTGCTACTGTATTATTTTGACACGCAAAGACCCAAATGATTGATGCACAGTTGAAGTCGGAAGTTTACATACACCTTAGCAAAATACTTTCAATTCAGTTTTTCACAATTACTGACATTTTAATACTAGTAAAATTCCCTGTCTTAGCCAGTTAGGATCACCACTTTATTAAAATGTGAAATATCAGAATAATAGTAGAGAGAATGATTTTATTTCAGCTTTTTATTTTTTCATCACATTCCCAGTAGTCAGAAGTTACATACACTCAGATTTTGGTAGCATTGCCTTTAAATTGTTTAACTTGGGTCAAACATTTCTTCCACAATAAAAGTTGGGTGTATTTTGGCGCATTCCTCCTGACAGAGCTGGTGTAAACTGAGTCAGGTTTGTAGGCTTCCTTGCGCGCACACGCTTTTTCAGTTCTGCCCACAAATCTTCTATGGGAGTGAGGTCAGTGCTTTGTGATGACCACTCCAATACCTTACTTTGTTGTCCCTTAAGCCAGTTTGCCACACATTGGAAGTAGCTTGTTCATTGTCCATTTGGAAGACCATTTGCGACCAAGCTTAACTTCCTGACTAATGTCTTGAGATTTGCATCAATATATCTCAAAATGTTCCATCCTCATGATGCTCTCATTTTGTGAAGTGCACCAGTCCCTCCTGCCAGCAAAAACACCCCCACAACATGATGCTGCCACCCCCGGTCTTCACGTTGGAATTTTTTCTTAGGCTTGCAAGCCTCCCCCTTTTTCTCCAAACATAAACGATGGTCATTATGGCCAAAACAGTTTATTTTTGTTCATCAGACCAGGGACATTTCTCCAAAATGTACGATCTCGTCCCCATGTGCAGTTGCAAACCGTTAGTCTGGCTTTTATGACTGTTTTGACAGTGGCTTCTTCCTGGCTGAGCGGCCTTCAGGTTATTCGATATAGGACTGTTTTTACTGTATATAATACTTTTGTTCCTGTTCCTCCGCATCTTCACAAGGGCCTTCTGTTGTTCTGGATTGATTGCATTTTTCGCATCAAAGTACGTTCATCTCTAGGAGACATAAGCGTCTCCTTCCTGAGTGTGTGACTGCTGCATGGTCCCATGGTGTTTATACTTGCGTAGTATGTTTTACGTATGAACGTGTACCTTCAGGCTGTTGGAAATTGCTCCCAAGATGAACCAGACTTGTGGAGGTCTACATTTTTTCCTGACGTCTTGGCTGATTTCTTTTTTGATTTTCCCATGATGTCAAGCAAAGACGCCTGAGTTTGAAGGTAGGCCTTGAAATGCATCCACCGGTACACCTCCAATTGCTTCTAATGCCATGAATTTTCTCGAATTTTCCACTGAAGACCCACTGGAATTGTGTACAGTGAAATAACAAGTGCTGTAAACAAGTGTGTGGAAAAATTACTTTGGTCATGCACAAAGTAGATGTATAACCGATTGCCAAACCTATAGGTTGTAACAGAGAAATTTGTGGATGGTTAAACACTTAGTTGGATTCATTAAAAAACTCTGTCTGAACTCCGAATTCAACTGATGTTAAGTTAACAGCTGTGACGCTATTACTGTTTAACTCCGTAGGCAACATCTGAAAAATAGCGCACTTGGTAGTGTGTACCAGTGGCTCGACCAGTCGGCGAAAGCCAACATCGCCCACGACAGAGAACGTTGATTGTCAAGGGCAATGAATTCCATATCTTGGCTTAATGGATTTCGCCTTTGAGTTGTCTCGCTGAAATTTTACTCTTCTCTCCTCGATCCACACAGCAGACATTGTGGGCTTGCTTAGGAATGCTGTGTTGCAGTATAGTGCAACATTTTGCGTGGGCGCTATCACGTCATATACCTACGTTATATAGGTATGCACGTCAGCTTTGACATTGGTTTTGCACATCGGGCTTTAAACTACTAAAAAATTTTTTTAGCTAATATCGTCCGATTCTGATATGTTTCACGCTATATCATGCGTCCCCTAATGAGAAGCATAAAATAGTGCACATAGAACAGACTACCGCTTTTGGACTTGCTTTCATGAGAATGACATATCTATAACTCACACTTCTTGTGTGAATTTGGTCAGATCGCCTGAAATGTACATATTGCACCTTTCAAATACATTCCGTTAATGGCTTGTGGAATGAGACAAACAAATCTTTACAAATTATGGGTGCTAAGTCTGAGACAATACGTCAAACATCAATACAACGTGAAATGTACTTTATTTCTGCCTAAGAAAAGTGATTTTACAAGCCAACAGATAAATAAGGCCTCCAGCTATCTGTCATTTTTAGGCTCTTGATTTTGTTTTGATCTCTCTCAGGGAATGTTGCTCCTCTGAAGATTTTGATGTTTAACAGTCCGGATGAAGTGTCTTCAGATGAGGAAAAGGTCAGGACTCACTTGCTTTGGACAGGGTTTATTTCTTAACATACCTTCGGGCAAAAGCTTAAATTTTATTTCCCTGATCTGAACCTGTTTTTAAGACTGTTCTCCTTATTATGTAAACCATCTTTCTCTCTTTTTAACTCAGGTTATTAAGACATGAATGTCCATAATTCTAGAAAATCTAAGCTAATACATGCCTTTCCTTGCCTGTGCATGTTGGACCACCACATGTTGATGGTACACAAGCGACAGTCTGGCCACAGGTTCTGCATCTGCAGGTGTGTGTATGCAGTCAGCTTTTTGCCACCTGCCAGCTAGATCCTGACTCTTGCATAATTATTTTTTATTTTTGGTTGAAAAAAAGGTGGAATAAAATGGGTTCTATAGAAAACACTACCTCCATCTATTCCCTGCCATACTCAAAGCAAGAATCCCTGCCAGCAGTCATTGAAGCAAGTCCGTCTGCCTTGAGGTGATTGCAACACTCACAATATTTCAATAGAGATTCAGCGTGATTAATTATGTGTATTGTTACAGGCATTGGTACCGGCTATAGAATATATAATACTCTGTCTCTTCCAGCATTAAGCCCCCACCCCCCTCACTAAGAACATTAGTTAATCGTAAAAAATATTATGGCTCAGAAAAAGAAGCACAGGCAGAAGGTGGGCTGATTTAGGAGGGAGTTGAAGTAGCTTTTGGAGAAGCCATTTTTAGAGCCTTTATCTCATTGGAAACAATACACATTGTCGACTGCCAGCACGCACGGGGGGAAGCAAACATGCCCAGACTGTTAGCCTGAACTATTTCCTTGATTTAAAGCTCCCCCCTCTGCTAGCCTCTGGCGTTGTATTCAAAGTTATTCCTTGACTAGTGAAATCAAGCACATTATAATTGCGTGTATACCAGATATCTGTAGTTTAATAGCCGGCTTTGGCCGATAATATTAAATAAATAGAACGATAATGTATAAAAAATGTCCCTGGCATTTATTCCAGGAGAAGAAGAAAAAATCCCATTGCGAAATAATGCTAGCCATTCATTGATGAAATAATAGTCGATGTAAATACATTTGTCTGTCATGCTATCGTCTATTGGTAATTTTGCATAATTTAGTGGAATTAAATTGGCTCGTTACAGTATATATTATTTTACTTATTCGCATACAGATCTCTGATATCAAATTCTAGACAGCGTGAGAGCTGCTGCTACTACAGCATCTCAAACAGTAAATGTATAGGCAACGGAAGACAAACTTCATCAGTTCGTCACACCACTTTGCAGTAAACTGGATTGTTGCATTGTTTGAAAACAGAACATTGCACTACATATTGAGGCAGTCTTACCTTGCTTAAAGTAGCCTAGCCAATATGAACCATATTATTGTTTAACTTTGTTTCATTGTCAAGTAGCAAGCCCAATCCTAATTCAATATAATCTCGCTTG